>NC_037678.1:16062503-16089297 GCF_003255815.1 Theropithecus gelada
AAATTCTTTTCTTTAAGAATGTTGAATATTGGCCCCCACTCTCTTCTGGCTTGTAGAGTTTATGCCGAGAGATCTGCTGTGAGTCTGATGGGCTTCCCTTTGTGGGTAACCCGACCTTTCTCTCTGGCTGCCCTTAACATTTTTTCCTTCATTTCAACTTTGGTGAATCTGGCAATTATGTGTCTTGGAGTTGCTCTTCTCGAGGAGTATCTTTGTGGCGTTCTCTGTATTTCCTGGATTTGAATGTTGGCCTGCCCTACTAGGTTGGGGAAGTTCTCCTGGATGATATCCTGAAGAGTGTTTTCCAACTTGGTTCCATTTTCCCCCTCACTTTCAGGCACCCCAATCAGACGTAGATTTGGTCTTTTTACATAATCCCATACTTCTTGCAGGCTTTGTTCATTTCTTTTTCTTCTTTTTTCTTTTGGTTTCTCTTCTCGCTTCATTTCATTCATTTGATCCTCAATCGCTGATACTCTTTCTTCCAGTTGATCGAGTCGGTTACTGAAGCTTGTGCATTTGTCACGTATTTCTCGTGTCATGGTTTTCATCTCTTTCATTTCGTTTATGATCTTCTCTGCATTAATTACTCTAGCCGTCAATTCTTCCACTTTTTTTTCAAGATTTTTAGTTTCTTTGCGCTGGGTACGTAATTCCTCCTTTAGCTCTGAGAAATTTGATGGACTGAAGCCTTCTTCTCTCATCTCGTCAAAGTCATTCTCCGTCCAGCTTTGATCCGTTGCTGGCGATGAGCTGCGCTCCTTTGCCGGGGGAGATGTGCTCTTATTTTTTGAATTTCCAGCTTTTCTGCCCTGCTTTTTCCCCATCTTTGTGGTTTTATCTGCCTCTGGTCTTTGATGATGGTGATGTACTGATGGGGTTTTGGTGTAGGTGTCCTTCCTGTTTGATAGTTTTCCTTCTAACAGTCAGGACCCTCAGCTGTAGGTCTGTTGGAGATTGCTTGAGGTCCACTCCAGACCCTGTTTGCCTGGGTATCAGCAGCAGAGGTTGCAGAAGATAGAATATTTCTGAACAGCGAGTGTACCTGTCTGATTCTTGCTTTGGAAGCTTCCTCTCAGGGGTGTACTCCACCCTGTGAGGTGTGGGGTGTCAGACTGCCCCTAGTGGGGGATGTCTCCCAGTTAGGCTACTCAGGGGTCAGGGACCCGCTTGAGCAGGCAGTCTGTCCCTTCTCAGATCTCAACCTCCGTGTTGGGAGATCCACTGCTCTCTTCAAAGCTGTCAGACAGAGTCGTTTGCGTCTGCAGAGGTTTCTGCTGCTTTGTTGTTGTTGTTGTTGTTGTTGTTGTTGTGTAGCTGTGCCCTGTCCCCAGAGGTGGAGTCTACAGAGACAGGCAGGTTTCCTTGAGCTGCTGTGAGCTCCACCCAGTTCCAACTCATTCACTCTTTAAAACAGTCCTATAAAATACGTGCAGAAGTCTATTGCTGAGGACACTCAGAAATATTAAAAGATTGACCTAATATCACCCAGCAGTGCATGTCAGAGGCAGGATTTGAACCCAGATGGTCTAACTCCAGGGTGTGTAGGACAATAAAAAATAATCTGTGCTCTAGAGGCACTCCCTGTTTTACCTGATGTGAGACAGAGTCTTGTTACAGGACGTGTATTCATTTTCTATTGCTCCCATAACAAATTACTACAGATTTACCAGCTTGAGACCACGCCCACTTATCTCACAGTTCTGTAGGCCAAGTCTGGTACAGTGTGACTCAGCTGGGGTTTCTGCTTGGAGTCTCACAATGCTGAAGCAAAGGTGTCAGAAAGGCTTTGTTCTTTCCTGGAACCTCTGGGGAATGAATCCACTTCCAAGCTCCATCAGGTGACTGGCTGAAGTCAGTTCCCTGTGGTTATCAAACTGACGTCTCTACATTCTAGCAGGCTAGTGTCTGAGTGGCAGTCTTTGCACCTACAAGGCACTCACATTTCTTCTCACGCTTTCCAATTGTTCCTCCCCCCAGCAACAGCAGGTGAGTCCCTCTTGTGCTTCCAAGCTTTCTGAATTCTCTTCTTGTCTCATATTTCTTACCCCAATGCTTTCTCTGCTTTTAAGAGCTCATGTGATAAGATGAGGCCCACTCATAATTCAGGATAATATCTTATCTTAAGTTCCATAAACTCAGTTGCAATTGCAAAAGTCTCTTTTGTCATGTACTATAACATATTCGTAGGTTCCAAGGAGGAAGGTGTGGACATCTTTATGGAACCATCCTTACAACCATGGGCAGCTCAAGGCAAGAGGCACTCCCGTTGTGTCATCATAGTGAATGGTGACTCTAAGTTTTGTCTTTAACACAGGCAGATCCACCCCCTCATCCATATAACCAGCACCCAAGAATGATAGGGGTGGGTACCACAATTCCACTATAGCTGTTAATTTGTATCTCCCCCACCCTTTAATATCTACTCTCTACTTTATACTTGAAATCCTTTGGATTTTGATCTTCCTGTTTTTATCTCCCCTTTCTAACTCTGTCCTTGTCCCTTGGGCTCATTGAGGAACGGGGCTTCCCTGGTTTTCCCCCATGTCACCCAGCACAAGACCTGCCTCTGTGGTTGGTCACGGAACTTCTCCACTTGCCTGACCTCCCCTGTACTTCTCCAAGACCCACACTGCCCAGCCTCTGCCTACTTCTCCAGCTCCTTCTTGCTCTGCTACTAATTCCCCTGCAGGAAAGAGACCATCTTATTCATATCTATAGCCACAGATTCTAAAACAGCGGCAGCATAGGGTAAGCAATCAATACAAACTTGTTGAATTTTGAAAGGAAAGAAGATGAATGAATGGATACGTGGATGGATGGTTGGACAGGATGGATGGATGGATGGGCGGATGGGTCGATGCGTGGGTGGATGAATAAGTGAACTGAGTGAACAAAAGAGCTCAATTAGTTATTAGCATTGCCCTTTCCTTAGTGTGATGATTCATGAGTCAGGCCAACAGGGTGAAACCCAAATGTATTTTCCTTTATAGTTTATTTATTAAACAAATATTTGCTGAGTGCCTACTATAAATTAGATTCTATAATAGGTTCTTCTGGTGATAAATAAGACATGCTCCTTGACCTGAGAGAAGTTTGTTTTCCATCAGGGAGTGGAGTGTGGCTATGTACACAGTTGTTTCAGTTTCTCTGCCTCATGTCTTTGGAGCCATCCCTTCCTCATCTACACTATCTTTATTTCTACCATTCTGCCTCTCCTTCCCAAATAACTCCCAGCCCCTCAATCTGTGCCAATCATTCTGGAAAGAAAGTAAGTTTCCCTAGGGTTATGCTTTAGAAACTGTATTAGGAGGGTTTGGGGAGCTGGCTAAATGTTGACAAGAAAGATAACATAATTTTTATTTTATTTTATTTTTTATTATTATACTTTAAGTTCTAGGGTACATGTGCACACGTGCAGGTTTGTTACATATGTATACTTGTGCCATGTTGGTGTGTTGCACCCATCAACTTGTCAGCACCCATCAACTCATCATTAACATAATTTTAAAGAATTTTGTCATTTTGGTCGTATAGTGGTTACTCTTTAGGTCATTTGCACTTGAATCCCATTCTTTCTGGCATAGATAGCCCAATTTGGGTGCTGGTTCCACAATCAGAACCAACGAGAGAGACACCATATCTGTGGCCAAATAAGATGACTGTGAGCTTTGGGGCCAGAGTGGCTGGGGTTTTGTTATTGTTTCTTTTATTTCTATTGAGATAAAATTCAAATAACAAAAAAATTAACCATTTTCAAGTGAAGAATACAGTGGCATTTAGTATAATTCACAATACTGTGTAACCTTCACCTCTATCTGGTTCTAAAACATTTTAATTTCCCTAAAGGAAACCTGATATCCCTTAAGCAGTCACTACCATGGCCCCTCCCCAAAGCCTCTGACAACCACCAGTTTGCTTTCTATCTCTGTGGCTCTCCCTACATTGGATAGCTCATAAAAATAAGAGTCTGTATTAGTCAGTTTTGTGTTGCTAGAAAGGAATACCTCAGGCTGGGAAATTTATAAAGAAAATGAGCTTACTTAGTTCACGCTTCTACAGGCTGTGCAAGAAGCACGGTGCCAGCATTTGCTTCTGGTAAGACCTCAGGAAGAGTTTACTCATGGCAGAAGGTGAAGAGGGAGACTGCATGTCACATGGCTAGAGTAGGAACAGGAAAGAGAAGATGAGATGCCAGGCCCTCTCCTTTTTTTTTTTTTTTTTTTTTTTTTTTTTTTAATTCTGAGACTAGGTCTCACTCTGTAGCCCAGGCTGGAGCACAGTGGTGCAATCATGGCTCACTGCAACCTCAACTTTCCGGGTTCAAGTGATCCTCCCATCTCAGCCTCCTCGGTAGCTGCTGCACGCCACCATGCCCAGCTAATCATTTTCTGATTTTTTGTACAGGTGAGGTCTCACTATGTGACCCAGGCTGGTCTCAAACTCCTGGACTCAAGTGATTAAGATTCCAGCCTTAGCCTCCCAAAGTGCTGGGGATACAGGCATGAGCCATGCTTCCCAGTCTCCAGGCCCTTTGTATTGACTATAATACCAACCGTCATGGGAACTAATAAAATGAGAACTTGTTAATTGCCATGGGGAGGGCACCAAGCCATTCATGAGGGACATGCCCCCATGACCCAAATGCCTCCCACTGGGCCCTACTTCAAACATTGGGGATCACATTTCAACACAGGATTTGTAGGGGACAAATTTCCAAACCATATCAGTCATATGACATGTGGCATTTTATTTCTGTGTTCTTTCTCTTAGCATAATATTTTGAGGTGCATACATACACATTGTAGCATGTATCAGTACCTCATTCCTTTTCATGGCTGAATAATATTCCATTGTATGGATATACCACACTTTATTTATACATTGATGGATGTTTGGGTTATTTCTACCTTTTGGCTATTGTAAATTATGCTACTCTAACCATGCATGCACATGTATTTGTTTAAGTCCCTGTTTTCAATTACTTGGGGTATATATGTAGGAGTGGAATTACTGGGTCATACAGTAATGCTATGTTTAACTTTTTGAGGAACCACCAAACTCTCTTCCACAGTGGTTATAACATTTGATGTTTATACCAGCAACATACAAGGGTTCTAATTTCTTCACATTCTTGCCAACATTAGCTAATTTTTCTTTAATTGTAGTTATCGTAGTGGCTGTGAAGTAGTATCTCATCCCTTACCAATATTTTTCCTATATTACATTCTCAGGCTTATTCTTCAGAATTTTTGCTTCCTTTATGCCAACATGGGTCTTGCCATCTCTAGGAAACCCTGTAGTTTTTACACATTCCAGCTGTATTTTTTCAGGGGTTGCCTTCTGGGTTTTTACAAGACGTCAGAAGATTTGAGTTCTAGCTTCTGCCCACAACTTGCTAGCTGCATAACTTGGAGGAAGCTAATTTATCTTGCATAGCTTGTTTCCTCATTTGTTTACTATCTGAGGATTAGCCCTTTCTCACAGGGTTGGTGTGAGACTCAAGTAGGCTGTGAACTGTAAATGGTTTGTTGTGCTATTGTTATTATTGGCCAGAAGGATTGGGTCTTTTTAGACTATGTTTACCTGGAACACTATATGGTCATGACAGATCATCAATGACAAATTAATGAAAAATTATTATTGTAATTATGAATTCATTGTTAAAGCTCATGGGAATGACACAGAGATGGAGAAGATATGATAGTTTTCTTTAAACAGAGAAATTTAATAGACTGAAAATATCCAGACTGGAATGCATATAAACTTGGTCTTGTAAGAGGATGCTTGCCTCCCACACATGGTATAATCCTGTGTCCACCTGCCAGGCTCACTAGGGACCCAGTCTCCACAAGGTACATCCTTCTAGCATCTTCCTGGTCATGGTATAAGGTGGGAAGGCAGAGATATTAAGGTATCAATTCATGGGCTGTCCAGGTCCTGGCTTCAAATGGGCAACAAAGTACAGCTCTTCCCATGCATAGGATGCATTTGGTCCTCATCCCCACCTGGGAAACAGGTCCCCAGCCCCAACTACCCATAGCAGGTCCTGATGCTCACAGATCATGGTACTTCAGTGTCAGGATTAACACTCTAGATTCCCCCATCATCTATTTTTTTAATGCTTTGAAGAGAACCATGTTCTTATTATGTAAAATATTTTATCTGTAATTTCTATGCATTTGCAACATAGAACAATGGTTCAGAACATGCTCATGTCTCCAAATGGACCTGGGGGAATCTTTGTATGATTCCATTAACCATGCCTGTATGGTTCTTACCACGCTCCTCCATTGATTGATTGATTGATTGATACAAAGGCAGATAATCAGAAAGTAACTATACAAATCTTACTTTGTTTGGTCTTCATAACATCCCTATGTGGTTGATGGCATTATTCTCATTTTGCAGAAGAGGTACCAATTTGACACGTTCAGAAAGCCCATATGAAAGTGGAACCCTATTTCATCCTGACTGCCAGTACCATTAGATGTGACATATATATGTATTATGTGGTTATGAGGAAGAGACCACACGTCTGCATGTGCACACACACACACGACATTTTTGGTCCATGCTACTAATCAAATGCCAAAAGAATCTTTGCTTAGGGCTTTGTCAACACTATCATTTACTTTTTAATCTGTTTAAATCACAGGAGAATTGTTCACTTGCCTTTCCCACTTGGATTGATGGGAGAAGTGAGGGCCTTTTGTGTGATCCCAGCCTATTAGCAGGCTACAGAAAGGGTTCCCTTTGCCCTTTCCCATTCCTTTTTCTAGAAGCCAAGGGATGTGCAGAGCGGGGAGCCCTGGATCAGACAGTAATGGGCTGTAATTGAGTTCTCAGTTTGTTTTAACTGCCTGGGTCTGATTGCCTGTGAAAATGGTTTGGTTTTATACTCTTTGTGAGGCTGCGTCAAGCCCCATTTGAAATAACAAGTGCCTTCCTTTCTCTTGCATCTGCTCAAAGTAGGGATGAGTGGAGGGAGGAGGAAGAAGCAGGGGAAGCTTCCCAGAGACCATGAGCAATCATGTACAGAGGTGAGTGTGCAGATGAGAGAAGCAGTGCTGAAAAAATGCCTTCAGGTTACCTGCAGCCTTGGCAGATGACAGGTGGAGTACACATCTGGAATCTTCTAAACTTCTCCTCCAACCAGCAGGTCTCCTGTAAGGCCTGGTCAGGCAGGCACTGGATGAGATCTGACCCACTTCTGTGGACAAGGAAAATGCCCTCATGAAGGAAAAGTAGGAGAGGTCAGACATTAGACTCACTACCCAGGGACATGACAGAGCCCACTGGAAAGCTTCATACCATCTCATCCTGGCTGCTTCTTATAGAGGCAGCTCTCAAAGCTATGATCTCCAGTTCAGTAGACGCCAGACATATGTAGCTAATGAGCACTTGAAATGTAGCTGAACTGAAACATAAACCTGAGTCTGAGGGTTTAGTGTGATACAAGAATACAAGATATTTCAGTAATATTTTATATTGATTCCATGTTCAAGTGATATTTTGAATATATTTGGTTAAATAACATTATTATTAAAATTAACTTCACCTGTTTGTATTTGTATGCGTCCATTTTCATACCGCTATGAAGAACTGCCTGATACTGGGTAATTTACAAAGAAAAGAGGTTTAATTGACTCACAGTTCAAGAGGCTGATGAGGCCTCAGGAAACTTACAATCATGGTGGAAGGGGAAGGGGAAGCAAGGCATCTTTTACACAGGGTGACAGGATGAAGTGCCGAGCAAAGGGGAAAAAGCCCCTTATAAAACCGTCACATCTCATGAGAACTCACTCACTCTCATAAGAACAGCATGGGGGTAACAGCCCCCATGATTCAATTACTTCCCACTGGGTCCCTCCCTTGACATGTGGGGATGATGGGAACTACAATTCAAGATGAGATTTGGGTGCAGCCAAACCATATCAGTATTTTATTGTGACTACTAGAAAATTTACAATTACATGTATGGCTCACATTACATTTCTATCGGACGCTGCTGGCGTAAAGACTCCCAAATCCAGCATCCTCCCTTAGGCTGCAGCATAGATAAAACAGGCTGGGCATTCTGCACAATTTTATAGACTACAGCCTCTCACTTGTCTCACCCACTTTGAGAAAGCATATTCGACTGAAAAGGAGTGAGAGCTATATCATATCATAGACGTTACATTAAAACTAATCTAATGTTTCAGAAAAGTGAATTTTTCAACATTGTGTTTTCGTTGTTTAATTAAGAACAAATTATTTATGAAATACAGGCCTCAGTGAGGCCCCTCCATAGCGGTTGAGATCTAAGTTAATTTTGTCTCGATGACTTCTAATCCTATCATCCGTAGGAGTCCCCAGTTCCTGCCAGTATTGAAGGTGGTATCGGCAGGTTAGGAGTTATGTTCTTCTTGTCTGTTGTGCCCCTTGGCTCCGGATTTTCTTATCTATCCACCTATCAACAGCAAATAAAAAAGTCACCATCTAGAGTTTCTACCACAAAGAATCTACACACCAAGCATTTATGGCTTCAGAAGACTTTGGTGAAGATTAGAGCAAAGGGGTCTTCATGGAGAAAAGCTACATCACGTTGTACAGACTTCTATCATTTGACTGGTGTATCAGTCAGTATTTGCTAGGCCTGTCTCACCAGGGTGTTGGGAGGCATGAGTTTAGAAATATATGAGTTATAAAGCTCCCGACAAATTTAAGGTCCCGGACAGGGTTGGCCAGAATGAAAAAGGTTATATTTCTAAGCTATGCAGGAGTTGTCAAGTACTTAGAATATACCCAGTAATGTATTTACAAATTGTGATGTGATACCATTTTGCAAGGTGTCCACCCTGAAAACAGGGAGACAGTGTATCATTATAACCAAATGACCACTAGGTATAATCACACTATAGAGGAAAAATATTCTCAGAAACTTCAGCTGTCAGGACTATTGACTTAAGAGAATCATAGCCAGATCTAGACTCTCAGAAATGCAGAAATAAGGAGGAAGAGCAGGTGGGAGAGGAAGAAAAAAGAGGGAGAGAAAATGGATATTTTACGGCTCATTACTGGCAGTATATAAACAACCTCATAAGTTCTCTGACTCTTCAAAATATGCTGGGTGCAAACTGGCATGTTGTAGGTGCTTTAAATTTTTTTTCGAGATGGGCTCTCGCTCTGTTGCCCAGGCTGGAGTGCAGTGGCATGATATTGGCTCACTGCAACCTCCACCTCCTGGGTCCAAGCAATTCTCCTTCCTCAGCCTCTTGAGTTGCAGGATTACAGGTGCCCATCAACACGCCCAGTTAATTTCTGTATTTATAGTAGAGACAGCGTTTCACCATGTTGACCAGGCTGGTCTCGAACTCCTGACCTCAAGTGATCCACCCACCTCAGCTTCCTAAAGTGTTGGGATTACATGTGTGAGCCACGGTGTCCAGCCCAGCGCCTCAATCAATCAGGATATTTAATACTAGTTGCTAAAACAACCCCAAAATAAATCTCAGTGGTTCAACACCACAGAATTGTATTTCTCTCTCCTTCACGGTCCTGGAAATGTCAGATGGCTCAGGTGGGCAGCTCTGCATTGAGCATTTACTTGGAAATCCAGTTTCCTTGTGTCACATGGCTCTGCTAACTTAGAATCCTGAACTTACAGCCACAAGGACACGGGAGAAGGCGTATTCATGCATTAAAGAAAAGGACCATGCATTATCTTCCCTCCTTCTCTCTTTTATTTCTTTTCTCTGTTCTTCCTTTCCTCCTTGTCTTCTTTCTTCTCTCCTTCCATTCTTCTTTTTCTCAAGGAACACTTACAGAGTGTCCTGGCAGACATAATGCTATAGGAGTGGATGGTGAGTGGGAAGAATAATAGCCTTAGTGGAAGTTGGAAGTGGAGCTAATCCAGCACAGTGTCTTCTTTAGGGTAGGAGATGGGGAGGGCCAGCATGTTTCCCTCCCACCTCAACAGATGGCCACCATGAGGGGCAGTGGAAGAATTTGCAGGTTTTAGTTGAATTCATATTGGATCACACGATATTATAACAGAAATGAACATTCAAAATCAGCTCATTCAACTACTCATTTTATGTGAGAAGATGTTATGAGTCAGAGAGACAAGGCAGTTGCTGATGGCGCCAGAAATCAGGCTCCTCTTGGCAGACTGTGGAGCTCCTCGGCAGCCTCCCCTCTACCCCTCAGTTGGAGAGAATTGTGGCCACAGCATTCTGCACGCCTGCTATCTTTAATGTCACCTTTCCAGTAGTTAGCACTGAGTTCTCCACATGGCAACCTTCTGGCAACCCAAAATGTATCTCAGTTTATTATGTACTCCCAAGAATGGCTTTATGAGCCCTTAATTGCTATAGTGAAGGCTCAGAGATGCTTGATATTCCAGCTTGAAACACAGTCAGAGCTGCAAGAAATAGCATGGGTTGAACTAAAAAAAAAAATGTACTTGACAATACAAAGGTTTCAATCCCCCAGGAGAGCATTTTCCGCCTTCCACATCCACATTGATGCCCTTGGTTTCCTTCCTTCCCCTTATACCAGCACCTCTCTTTCTTTGCTTTTTCTTATTTCCCCTAGTGCTGAAGGAACAAAGCTAATATTTGCTAAATAGTTACTGCTGGATACATGTCTATCATCATTACGACATTCCCCTGAGGTAGATACCATTGTCCCCATTTGGAAGATGAAGAAACCGAGGCTCAGAATGTGTATCTGCCAGATGTCACACAGCCAGAAAACAAAAGAACTGGACCTCAGAAAACTCTAGGCAGTCTGAATCCAGTGGCAATGCTAATTCTATCACTTAACTCCACCATGCCATTTCTCATTTTGCTAACGCCATCTCCGGCTGTTAATTTTAATACCTATGTTTTCTTCACCCTCTCACTTAGTCCAAGAAGCCCTGGGCTTCATGCTTCATAGAAAAGGAAGCTACAAGACAAAGAGGGAAGTAGCTTTTATTTTCCTCTTAAATTATCTTTTGTAAAAATATTTCTTGTCATTTTTTTAGTTAATTTCCTATCTCCATATTCAGGATTTTGTCTATTGTGCCCAGCAACTTGTGAACTGCATAAGCAAAAGAGAGGGCTTATTAAAATGCTGTTTACTGTGTGCTTCTGTTCACTGTGCTGAATCAGGGCCATCAGCAGTCTAAGGGCAGTCCTGAAGGCAACAGGCTCCAGAAGGAGAGGCACTTAAGGCCCCAGTAGCGCCACCACCACCTTCCTGGCCTCTTGCATCCTGAATGCCCACCTTCAGCCGCAACTGGCTTGGCCACTCTTTATCATGCATGTTGCATTTTTGCTGATATAACCCTTCATCTTTTGTCTCAAAGCCTGAGATACCCAGTGTCACCTCCTCTGGTATATCCTCATCTACTTCATCTCCCAGGTCCACCTTACATGTCACCCCATGCTGTAAGTCTTCCCTGATCCTGCTTAGAAAGACCCAATCTCTTTCTATACCTGCCGCTTGTTGTCCAATTAGCCCCTTTCAACCTTGTGTTACAATGGTAATACATGCTGCTTATTGCCCCTAGCAGGGTTTGACAGAGAAATAGGCATTATTGTAATTACACGGGCTTTGGAGGCAGAGAGAATTGGGTTCATATGCTGGTTCTTCCACTGGCTAGCTCTGTGACCCTAGACAAGTTATTTTAACTCTCCAAGCCTCAGCTCCTTCATCTCTAACATTAAGGTAATAATATCTCCATCACGGGTAATACGGGTGCTACAATAAGATGAGGCATGGAAAGACTTTACAGCGTCTGTCACATAAGCAGCTAGCAAATAGCAGATATCATTATCTTTGTAACTAAATAAACATAAGTTTGAATCCCAGCTCAACCTCTTACTAATCATTTGACTTTAGGTTATCTTCTTGAGCCTCAGATTATTTATCCTTAGAAAAGGGATAACAACACTTCTCATACAGGATTGGGATTAATAGACGTCATACATAAAAAGCATAGCACAATTCCCAACAGGAGATGTCAGCATTTATTAAAAGTTTAGTGAACACGTTGCTAAATTAATAAATGGACACAGTCATGGTTAGGGCTAGGGACACAGAACAGAACAAATCAGAGATAATTTTGGCGTATTCAAAGACTGACTCATGTAACCAAATACCACCTGCACCCCAATAACTTACGGAAAAATAAAATGTAAAAAACAGCAACAACAAAAAACAGATGAATGGATATAGAAAATGGGGTACTTGTACACAATGGAATACTATGCAGCCATAAAAGGAACAAGATCCTATCACTTGCAACAACATGGATGGAATTGGAGGTCATTATGTTAAGTGAAATAAGCCAGGCACAGAAAGACAAACACCGCATGTCCTCACTTATTTTGGGGATCTAAAAATCAAAACAATTGAAATCATGGGGATAGAGAGTAGAAGAATGGTTACCAGAGGCTGGGAAGGACAGTGGGAGGCTGGAAAGAGATGGGAATGGTTAATAGGTACTAAAAGTAATTAGAAAGAATGAGTAAGACCTAGTATTTGATAGCACAACAGGGTGACTATAGTCAATAATTTAATTGTACCTTTTAAAACAACTATAAGATCATAATTGGATTGTTTGCAACACAAAGGGTAAATGCTTGAGAGGATGGATACCCCATTCTCCATGATGTGATTATTACGCATTGCATGCCTGCGTCAAAACATCTCAAGTATCCCATAAATGTATATACCTACCATGTACCCACAAAAATAAAAAATAAAAAAATGGAAAGTCTTGGGGGAAAAATCAAAGACTGCATGACCACTTACTGAAGATCTTACAGGAAAATTCAAGCACAATAATTGTAAGAGCCATGTAGGGAGCACCTCCTAAATGTAAATATTTTACAACGGTATCTAATAGCCCTATGCAGCAATCATTATTACCCTCAACAAAGCTCCAACTTAGATTCAAGCTTCTCGCAGCTCCATGGTATCACCACTCATCAGGTGGGGGAATTCAGTTTTTGTTGAGAGTCAACATGCTGTTTGTCCAAGTGATGGAAAGGCAGTTAAAACCAGCTTAAGCCAAAGGGGAACTCTTGGTTCATATAGTGTGGAAGAATATATAACTCTCTGGAAATTGAAAGAACTCTAAAAACCCTATGTTCTCCAGAAGCCCCAACTCTACCCACCCAATTTCCATCTGTTAAAATCTGCACATAATTCAAGTGCCAAATCAAATGCTATTTCTCTTCCTTCTCTTTTTCATTTTCCTTCCTATGAAATACTGACTGTTCTATCCTCAAATTCCCCTGAATACTTTGTTCATACATTTTGCTACATTTTGCCTTATATTGTAGTGGTACCTATCTTTGTATTCACATATAGGCCAGCTCAGCATCCTGAACATATTGGGTGCCAAAAATATTTTCAAATAGGTTAATAGATAAACCAAGAAATAGATTGCCAAGTACGTGGTTAAATAGGTAGATGTAAGTTAAAAATAGAACTAAATGGATAGATGGGTGAATAGACAGATTATAGGTGAGTAGATAGATAATAAATATATTGATAGATGGAACTGTGGTTTGATGAATGGGTTGAAGGATGGGCAGATTAATGGGTAAAAGGAAGCATAATTTTATAGATGATAGATTGACGCACGATTTTTGAAATTGGCGGAAATATGGTTGATTGGATAGATGGGCAGAGATGAGGAGACGAGTGATTCAACCTCTGTATTTGACAGACAGCTTTCTCTTTCAAGTATGTGTAGAAATCTACTTTCCTCTTATATAAATAAAATACGCAACTGGAACAATTTTCCTTAGTTCTATTTTTTCGTGGTGATACTCTTAGAAGATATCAGGAGAAAGTTGCTATGATATCTTCTTTAGATGAAGTATGAAGAAATGCAAGGAAAGGGTTCACCTATTGTGGTTTTTATATTACACATTGTAATGTGTTCAAGTATCTCACTGAAGAGGAAAAAAAAATAGATTTTATATAAATCTGTGACAGTCCATTAATTTTGACTTGATCCTGAGATTCGGAGAGTGATACTACCTACTTTACTAGGGATGGAAGAAAGAAGTTGGGGATGAATAGAGCGGGAAGATGAACTGGTTAATCACTTTCACTCATGAGGCAGAACGTCACTCCAAGATGCAAATCCTGCTCATTTCCTTTAACCCGCTGTCTGCTTGCACACCTGCCCCTGGGCTCAGCTGCTTCCTCTGCTTTGGAATGAGCAGTAGCAAAGCCGAACTCTGGAGCTAAGTCATCCAGAAACATCATACAAGTTCTTAGTACTAAACGTAGCACCAATGTTCTAGTCTGACTAAACTGAAATAGAGTGGAACCACCACTACCCTGGTATCAAATGTAATATGGTTCTGATAGGTTAAGCGTTCTTGGGGGCAGGCAAATTTAGGTCGGTGTCCAAATTATTTTTCTATTGAGTGAAAGACTTTTGTTTCTGTAAACATTATAAACGTGGTTCCTTCTCCCAGCTCCTCCCCACCAACACACACAATCTTTCTGCTGAAACAACTATCAATTGTTGGAGAAAAACTTTGGTATCTTTTTGAATGCTGCTTTGACCTGGAAAGGTCAGTGATACTTGTAACAAGGACCTAGAACCACAAGTATAGCACTGAAGCTGCTGAGTGCCTGGAGGGCATTTTCTGATCTTTGTGAAACTTAGGTGTCAGTGTTTACAGTTTTACAGGGCTCAGAGACAAAAAACAAACTCCAGACTCTGCCCAAGGTAAGGAGTGCCTAGCATAGGATTTCCCAATAAAACCAAAACCTATAAAGCTTACATTTTCAGTATATGGTTGAATTATTAATAAATACCCATCTCCTGTAGGACTCCAAAGAAGTTTTCCCATCTCAGAAACTTCTGCTTAAATGGGGAGGAAAAGTTTCCCACAAGAGGTTATAAACAGAAACCAGCCATCATGCAAGTTGCAGTCACAATTCACTCTGTCTGTTGAACATCTAGCTATGAATTTATTTTAAAAGGGTCCTACTCTTATAGATCCTGTCCCTAGGCATTTGGGAGAAACTTAGGTAAGTCTTTTTAGGAAAAACCCATCTCAAATTATTTCCAGAGGTAAAGTTGGAAAAAAAGTGCATATCTCAGTAAAGCAAAACACAAGCTTTGTAGCTTTGTGTAGGATTGTTTCCTCTCACTTCCCTATAGTTATCATCTTTCAAAATGTTAGGCTGTCCTCTGAGTGCAAAATAATGTAGCTTTCTTTGGAGGGAGAAAATAGAGTAGAAGGGTAAGAATAAGAAGGAGTGGAGAAGGAGGGAGAGGAGCAGGAGAGAGAAGAGGAGGATTAAAATGAAGAATACAGAAAGAAACCATTTATATGACTGCTGCTCTACTGCTGGACATAAGAGTGTAACCAATTTTGATTAATATACATATGGCTGAAAAGAATACCTTTACACTCAAATATTTGACTCTGTTATTTTTATTTACTTGAAATAATGTCCTAAAATTACAATTGCTGAAGTGAATAAACATTTTTATGTATTCTAATTCCCAATGAGATAATTAGCATAAAAGAGCCATCTGAACATCAATGAGGTAAAATATGAATTTGAGTCTTAACTGAAAATCCTCAAAATGGAAGCCAATATTCTGAGTTGCTAAAAAGCACTACTTGTTATCAGCTACTGTCCTTCTTTTTCATGTCTGCATCACTCTTTCCCACTTATGGGGACCCCCTTATGCCTCATTCTCTTACTACAAGTAGATCAAATATCACCTTCCCAAAAAGAATTTTCTTGGCCCTCTTGGTTGTCTATATACTCCACACCCTCCCTTACTCATCCCCATCTTACTACTATATTCCTTGTGTATTTTCAGCCTTATACACTGAAAGATCAAAGAGAAAGATATTTATGTCTGCTCACTTTTGTAACCCCAGTGTTCAGAACAAATATGTAGGATATAGTGGAAGCTCAATAAATATTTGTTAAACCAATAGTAAATAAAGACTATTTTCCCTGCAACATCATCTTAATGAAAAGGCATTGTGTTGATTTTTCTTTGTGCACTAACTCTTTTAATCATCAAGAAACATATGTGATAAGCTCCACTTACATCCCATTTTACAGACACAGAAATTTTGCAAGACAAAAGAATTTAAGTAGGCCGGGCGCGGTGGCTCAAGCCTGTAATCCTAGCACTTTGGGAGGCCGAGACGGGCGGATCACGAGGTCAGAAGATCGAGACCATCCTGGCTAACATGGTGAAACCCTGTCTCTACTAAAAAATACAAAAAACTAGCTGGGCGAGGTGGCGGGCGCCTGTAGTCCCAGCTACTCAGGAGGCTGAGGCAGGAGAACGGTGTAAACCCAGGAGGCGGAGCTTGCAGTGAGCTGAGATCTGGCCACTGCACTCCAGCCTGGGTGACAGAGCCAGACCCCGTCTCAAAAAAAAAAAAAAAAAAAAAAAAAAGAATTTAAACATTAACGTAGTGGCTTTTACTCTCTCTCTATATATACACTATATATATACACACTATACGCGTATATATACACACTATATACACACTATACATGTATATGTACACTATATATACACACTATATGTGTATATGTACACTATATAACACACTATACGTGTATATGTACACTATATATACACATTATACGTGTATATGTACACTATATATACACACTATGTGTATACACACATATATACACATATACACATATAGTGTGTATATACACACATATACACATATAGTGTGTATATACACACATATACACACTATATATACACTATATGTGTATATATGTGTGCATATATACACACTATATGTATATATATGTGTCTATATATACATTATATACAGTATATATAGTGTATACATGGTATAATACTATACATATAGTATTAAGAGGAATTTGTGCATGCTATCTTAATTACATTATATAAAAACTATCATAGCAGAGTGAAGTCATGGAGAGAACATGGGATTTGAAATCAGGTCCCCTGAATTCCAGCTCCTGTTCTGCTTCTGTCAAGCTCTGTGACTTTGGTGGAGTCCACTTTCCTCATCCTTAATGTGGGAGCTCTTCCCCTTGTCTCACACCAACTTCATGGGGTTATTGTGAACACAGTGAAGTTAATAAATGTAAAAGTTCTCAGCAAGCTCTAATTTGGCTCTATACAATAGTTCTATACAAATTCTGGCTATACTTTTATAACTATACCCTTAGGGGAACTAAGTCTAAAAGACCTGAAGTTTCTGGGCTTCCACATTTATCTTTCTCTGCATATTTCATTTGCCTGACTTTGGTGGACAGGATAATTAATATTAATATCCGGGCTTCATGAATTATGCACCTGAACGAAGACATTTTTCTTCTACCTTTCCCATCTCATACTTCATCGCACAGGCTCAATGAGCCTCAGCCACTAACAAAGGCCCTGCAGAAAATGAAGACAAGATGCATCCTTAGGATGGCAGAACATGTGGGTATCCCCCACCAGGCACCATCCACTGCCAGAAGACAGACTACGTGCATGCATATGCTAGTATGCATTTAATTTCCAAGTGTGGGTCTCAGTCTTCACAAAAACCCCATTGTATCATTCACCACCCATTGATTCAGTGCCTGAGGTTGGAAACCCCTCTGGTGGAAGCTTTGTTACACACTTGGTCAACAGTTTGTTCAAAAGGTAATGGGCCTTGAGGAAGCACATTGAAGATGTTACTCCAAAGCAAAAAGAAAGGAAAGAGTATGTTTTCCTGGTAAATATAATGATGTTACTACCACATTTCTTCAGCAAGCAACCAAGATGAGAGGTAGAGGCAAGTTCTTGTGTGGGCAAAATAATTCCCCTATGTCCCTTGCCAAAGACACACATCCTGATACCATGAACCTGTTAATGCATTACCTTATGCAGAGGGCAGACTTAAGATTGCAAACAGAATTAAGGTTTGTGATCAGCTGACTTTGAAATGGATTAGTTATCCTAAATTACCCAGGGGGGTACAATGCAATCAAAACAGCTTCTAAAGAGTAGAGAGAGAGGGGGGAAAAAAGAGAGGCTCTGATAAAGACAGTGTCAGAGTCTTGTGATGTAGAAAAGATTCAACCAGCCATTGCTACTTTGAAGATGAGGAAGTGGCCAAAAGCCAAGAAATGCAGACAGCCTTAAAAAACTAGAAATGGGCAGAGCGTGGTGGCTCATGCCTGTAATCCCAGCACTTGGGGAGGCCGACGCAGGTAGATCACAAGGTCAGGAGTTCAAGACCAGCCTCGCCAACATAGTGAAACCAGGTCTCTACTAAAAATACAAACATTAGCCAGGTGTGATGGCAGGCACCTGTAATCTCAGCTACTCAGGAGGCTGAGGCAGGAGAATTACTTGAACCTGGGAGGTGAAGGTTGCAGTGAGCCAAGATCATGCCACTGTACTCCAGCCTGGTTGACAGAGTGAGACTCTGTCTCCAGAAAAAAAAAAAAAAAAAAAAAGAGAAAGAAGGAAAGAAAAGAAAAGCAAGCAAGCTAGAAATGGATTCTCTCCTAGAGCCTCCAGAAAGAAATTCAGCCCTGCCAAGTCTGGATTTTATTCAGTGAGATTCAATTCAGACTTCTGACCTCCAAAACTGTAAGAGAATAAATGTGTTGTTTAAGCCAGTATGTTGGTGGTATTTATTACAGGAGCAGTAGAAAAAGAATACAGTGCCACAATTCTGAATGTCATCTAGAAGTTTCTGATCAGAGAGTCTGGCTCATTGCCCTAAAAGCTATAAGACTAAGGTGATAAATCAATCTGAAAGTTAGAAAACAAAAAATACTATCCCTACTCTAAAACTGGTGAGCTGAAAGATCAAAGATTCCTCTCTGAACCTCCATTCACTCATCTCTGAGGGTTGAACATTGGTCTCTAGGGTCCTTATAGATATATAACCAAAACCTCCAGGAACGTTTTGCCTCTGTGACTGGTGACTATTCCCGATAGGAATGGAACCTCTCATGCAGCTGTGGAAGACTAGGGGTCAAACCCCAAGACTGCCTTTAGAGACAGTGGACAAATACACGAGGCATTCCAGAATGTTGCAGCACTTGGTATTTATTGCTGTGCAACAAATTGCCCTAAAACTCATCAGGTCAAAGCAACACACATTATTCCACAGTTCCTGGGAAACTCTAGGCATGGTTTTGTTGGGTGCCTCTTGTTCAGGGTCTCTCTCAAGGTTACTATCAAAGTGTCAGTCAGGACAGCAGTCACAGCAAGACTTGACTGGGGGGAGAATCTGTTTCCGGTTTCGCTCATGTGACTGCTGGTGGGCTTCAGGTCCTTCCTGGCACCTGGCTGGATACTAGTTTTGAGCCACATGGCATTTTCATAGAGCAGCTCACAACAGGGTAACTTGCTTCCCTTCAAGTGAGCAAGCCACAATCTTTATGAGATCTGATATCTGAAGTGACATCTAATCCATCTCCTGCATTTTATTCATCAGGAGAGAATTTCTAAGTCCAGCTCACAATCAGTGGGAGGGGATGACACAAAGGCATGAATACCAAGAGGTATGGCTAATCGGGGGCCACACATCTCAGTTGCCCTTGATAATATGTAGAATGATGAATCAGTGTACATTCCCAACTTTTGCAAAGAATAATGAGTTTCATTCTCAGATGAGGGGAAAAATCATATTTTACTATGGCTGGTTTGACCAAAAGTTAGGAGATAAATCATGAGCTTGAAGTCATGACTCTGAACTTCTTGAGCACCTGCCACCTTCAGCCTGGCATGAGACTGCTGAAGATGAAGGATAGGAAAATTTCTTCTGCATTCTCAGTACAGGCTGTCATTGTTTCACACCTAGATGATTGCAATAGCTCCTTAATGGCCTATTGCCTTTCAATATTGCCTCTTTCAACTCATTTTGTATAAAATAGCAAGAATATTTTAAAATAATTATGCTATGCTTTGGCTTAACATGTTTCAATGGTTCTCATGCACTCAGGATAAAGCCTAAAGATCTTTCCAGCCAACAAGACTAGCATAATCTGACAGCTGCCTCTCTCTCCAGCCTTGTTTCGCCCTTCTAATACTGCTTGACTACTGTTCTCTAACCACAGTCATCTCCTTTCAGTCCCTTGAACTTGTCAAAGTATTTCTTGCCCCAGGGCCTTTGTACATGCTTGTATCAGGTACATGCTTCTTTGAACTCTTATCAGAATAATTTCTACTTAGTTCAAATGCCGTATCTTCAAGTGATGTAATTTGTAATTATACACATGGCTTTCCTGTTCAAAGCCTATCTCATTCATTCGACTCTATGTTTCAGAGGAGAACCGTATCTCATATGCTTACCACTATGTATCAGTATCTTTAGTACGTGCCTAGCACATAGGAGCTTGACAAATAGTTTGAGTAAATGAAGGGAACCCAAGAGTACTGAAACCCTAGCTTGACCAGTCACACCTCCATCTTACAGATCTTAGAAGAATTATATACACAAAGAAAGAAGAACAAGGCAGGGAACTTATGTTAGATTTGAATAACCAACTTCTAATAACAAGAAACCCTGAGCTACATGTAGAACATCTTTATTATACTTGCTATCTCTAAAAATAGCCTTGAATCAATTAAGCTAAAGGTCTGCCATGCCTATTTCTTCCCATTCTTTGATGAAGAAGAATATTGCCCCATTGCTGAGGGCCAAGTTTGTGTAGGCTGCCTAGAGGCTGGCTTAGTCTAAGGCAACATCTATGGGCCAGGCTGTCTCTTGGGGGAAAAGAGAGCAGCCAAAAAGAAAACAGAGAGATAGGTTAGGCTGTACCATTATTGAGTTGTAGAAGGAAGAAAGACAAGAGGTCATGGGTACCATGTTTTTATGCCCTTGACAGCTCTATCCATTGGGATCATGGTCCTTATAAAACAGCTGGAAATCAGGCTAACCAGGTCAGCCTCCTCCTTCCAACTCCTCCTCCTTTTTGATGGAATCATCTCTGATCTTGATTCTGCTACATTTTGGGGGAGGATGAATGATAGGAACAGTAAGAGGGATGAATTGGAGCCTTGAACTCCTTTTCCTAGAGATCAATAATGGCAGCTATTGGAATATGAAACTCCTGTGTGCATGAAAAATGGAAGCGCCATCTTGAGCATTTTATTCTCTCCCCTTAGACCTAACACTTTAAAGTCTGAAGAGTAACTTCACATTTAATATCTCCTTTGATCCTTAAAGCACCTCAGCAATGTAGGCAATAGGCTTAGGTCAACTTTGCATATTTAAAAACATTGTCTGCATGAATCTATTTTGAAATAACTCAGTTTTTAAAACTATGATTTTCTTTCAAATGATACTTCCAAAAGGTATGAGGAGCTAGCTTTTTAATTAATTTATGCACATATTTGTGAAAACATTGAGTTTGCTTGTTAAAGATAAATCTTTTTCCCAAATATTTTTTTCCATTCTTCCTCATCTTCTCTTTACTCCACACTCTCCTTTCTTTCTTTTTTGCTGAATAATTCAGTCCTAAGTCTATTAGGTGGTGCAGAAAGGGCAGGCATCTGCACCTATGGAGGAGGAAGCTACAGTAACCTTGAGTCCAGGGTCAAACACATGCAGCATAGGGAGGGCCACAGGTGAAGGCTGCCTGGAGCAGGGTCCTGAGTCTTTCCAGGGTGAT
This sequence comes from Theropithecus gelada, assembly GCF_003255815.1. Taxonomy (NCBI): domain Eukaryota; kingdom Metazoa; phylum Chordata; class Mammalia; order Primates; family Cercopithecidae; genus Theropithecus; species Theropithecus gelada. The sequence goes on from NC_037678.1 coordinate 16,084,143, forward strand.
GGGGGAGGGGGCTTCCATGAAGAGGAATGTGCGAAATGTCAGGGTCTGAAGCATGTGGGGAAGTTGTTATGTCAGGGGAGAGTCATCCCAAGTGGGTGTGGAGTCATCCATACAAAGAGGTCTCAGAGCCCAAGTGGGGGATTTATGTCTATGTGGGTGGTAGGGGGCTTGCCAAGCATGGGCAGCTGGAGCCTGAGCAGGAGGAAGAAGAACATGTCCATGAAGGACAATCTATGGAGGGTATGGAGGCCTAAGAAGGGGAAGGGCACCCTGGAGAGGAATCAGCTTATAGTGGGGAGTCAGGGCAGGAGAAAAGGGAGGAGGTGTGGCCTGGAAGGGGGTGCCTAAGATACCAATGCGTGGGGGCATCCCAATGCAGGGATGTCCAACCAACAGGGTGAAAGGGTATCTACACGGTGTAGTGTCCCCACATGAGTGATGGAATGAAGCAATCATTGGTCCAGGGGAGCGGATGGCAGCAGAAGCAGATTGGTTCCATACAAGGGGATTGATCTAATTAGTAAATAATGTAGGGATAGTGGGAACCACTGAAGGAGGGAGAGACAGATATGGAAAGGCAGAAAGCGAGAATGAAAACCTTAGTTTTGTATTACAATTGGAGTGAACTCCTGGTTTTTCCTATAAATAAACAGTGAAATGGTGTGAAAAGAAAATCCGAAATGGAACAGATCGTATCAGCAGTTATCTAAAAAGGAACTGGGAGGGTGTGAGGACTGAACCCCAGTCATGTACATTCCCAGATGTATTTTGACCTATTGAACTGGGCCAACTTGTAAAACCAGCTGCATTTGATTTTAACTATTTATACTGGACCTGATCACCAACCTCCTGAAGAGAGCTATGCCGAACTAGATGGATCATCAGAGATGTCCTAAGTTGTTAACCAGCCATCATCAATCATGGGCTGCACTAAAACTTTGCAGATGTGTAGTCGCACAGTAGCACTTCATAACTTCGTAATCTTGCCTGGACAAAACACAGCTCAGCTGCTTGCTAGACCTGTGTCTCCTGAACTACAATTCCTAAGACCCCCCCCCCCCCCCCCCTCAAAACATTTTTCCTTCTGTTTCCTGCTCTGCAGTGTTTGTTTTATTTATTAGTTGACAATAGATATAAATGTAAATGTATGACTCTAAATACATGCATTCCCTGGCTCTGTACACAGAGAAGATCTGGGACTAGTGGTATCCCAATAGCAGTGAACATACCTAGAGCTCACATCTTGGTTTCCTAATACTATTTTCCAGTAGAAGAAACCAGAGCTCCTTGGGAAATGGATGATTTCAGGGGCAGGGGCAGGAAAAGTGTAAGATGAGCCTGGGTTACCTTGTGACAGACAGAAATAATGTGGGCTTGTTAAAGGGGAAGGAAAATCAATTAGAATGGAGCCCTGCTGGCCCAATCAGGGAAAACCTGAGTATCAAGATAAGTAGTGATAGTGATACATTATAACTTTATTATTTTATTGTATAACTTTATTATTATAGAATGAAATAGAAAACCACAAATCTGTATGGATAAGAATAACTTGAAAATCTGATGCCAATGACATATTTACAAGTGTCAAAGTACTTTGCCATACAATACTTAGTTACACAAGGAAGAAGGGTGACTTTACATGGGAGAAGTCTGGAAGACACCACCTTGATCAAGACACTAAGGTAAAGAAATGAGGCCGGGTGCAGTGGCTCACGCCTGTAATCCCAGCACTTTGGGAGGCTGAGGCAGGTAGGTGGTTCACCTGAGGTCAGGAGTGTGAGACCAGCCTGGACAATATGGTGAAACCCCATCTGTACTAAAAATATAAAAAATTAGCCCGACATGGTGGTGCATGCCTGCAATCCCAGCTACTCAGGAGGCTGAGATAGGAGAATCGCTTGAACCCAGGAGGCAGAGGTTGCAGTGAGCTGAGATCGTGCATCGCACTCCAGGCCTGGGTGACAGAGTGAGACTTCGTCTTAAAAAAATAAAAAGAACTTTTTTAAAAAAGTAAAGAAATGGAATCATTCACCACTTGGTGGGATATAGTAACAAAAACACAGCATTACTTCTACATTTCTGCCAAGGATGCATAACATAAATCTAAGCATAAGGAAATATAAGATAAAAGCAAACTGACAGACATTTTGCAAAGTAACTGACCTACAGTTTTCAAAAGTGCCAACGTCATGAAGTCAAAGAAAGACTGAGGATGTTCTAGACTAAAAAAGACAAAGATTACATAAAACTAGGTGCAATGCATGATTTATAACTGAATCCTTTAGCCATGAGGGAAATTATTGGGACAATTATAGAAACTTGAATGCATCTGTGGAGTGGATGGTGATGATATGTAAATGCCAACTTTCCAATTCAAGGGATGTGTTGTGGCTATGTAGGAAATGTCATTGTTTCCGGGAAATACTAAGTATTCTGGGGTGATAGGGCATCAGGTTGGCAACTTACTCCCAAATTGTTTAGGGGGGGGGGGAAAAAACACTGTACTGTGTTTGCAATTTATTTGGTAAGTTTGGAGTTGTTTCAAAATTTGTTAAAAGAAAATTGGAGGGATAATGTTTCATTAGCTAACAAAAATGGCTTTTTTTGTTTTTGTTTTTTTTTTTTTGAGGTGGAGTCTTGCTCTGTCCCCCAGGGTGGAGAGCAGTGGTGCAATCTCCTCAGCTCACTGCGGCTCTGCCTCCTGGGTTCACACCATTCTCCTGCCTCAGCCTCCCAGGTAGCTGGGACTACAGGCGCCCGCCACCACACTCGGCTATTGTGTGTGTGTGTGTGTGTGTGTGTGTATTTTTAGTAGAGACGGGGTTTCCCTGTGTTAGCCAGGATGGTCTCCATCTCCTGACCTCGTGATTCGCCTGCCTCAGCTTCCTAAAGTGCTGGGATTACAGGCCTGAGCCACCGCGCCCGGCCAGTCTTTGCTTTTTGACTGACAGCACTTCTAGGTTCCTCCCTAATAATCAGACATCCAAATTTGTACCAATGAATGTCTTTGATCTATCTTAATAAAAGGGTTGGGTTGGGGTGAAGGAATAAATTAGGCATTCCTTACACAGTTGGATAGATCAGTTTCCAATCTATGGAATTCCTGGGGGAAAAGAGGGCCTTAGTGATAGTAACAGCTAACAATTGCTAAGAGCCTTCTATGTTCTAGGTGTTATTCTATATTTATTAACTCTGGGTTAATACTTTCTAAAACCCTGTGGGACAGGTTTTATTAATATGCATATTTTATGGACAAGGCTACATTGCTGGTAGGTAGCAGAGCCAAGGTTTCAAGCCCAGGCAATTTGATTTCTGGGTTCATAATTACTTTATTGGTAATAATTATTTTGTTAATAGTAGTTAACACTTATCAAATATTTGCTATGTCCAAGGCACAGCACTATGTAACTTACCTTGTTTAATGTTTACATAAGTTCTATCAATTAGGGTTTTTGGATGAGGAAAACCTGACGAATGACACCCAGTTAATAAGGGAAGAAGTGGGAATTCAAACCTGGGCCTATTTGACCCCAAAGCCTTTGTTTTAAGGTACCATACTATTCGGTTGGTCCAAAAGTAATTGCAGTTTTTGCCATTGAAAGTAATGGCAAAATTTGCAATTACTTTTGCACCAACCTATAGCTTATGTATCTGCTATTGGAAAAGACAGAGACCCTAGAACTCTATCCAATGCCTTTCATGGTTCCTCATAGCATCTGGATGTCAGACACTTTGTGCAGCATCATAAAAAAATAGATATGAGATTTGATCTTTGTCAGACTCTGTCAACAACTGCCACGTTTAAATGACCCAGTACTGTGAGTGGTTGGTCAGTTTGTCAATATATTTTTGAGCAACTTTTCCTAGCAGAAAACTGACTGTGAAGGTCTCCCTCACAGCAGTGATCACATACTCTTGTAATCCATCTTTTTCAAAGGCCAAGCTGATTAAAACCTCCTAACAGACAGCTAAGTTGCCTCCTGAATTTCCATCTAGTAGGCTCAAAAGCAGTTGTACTTAGTAGCTTGTACTCAGATGCTGTCAGTTACTAAATGAAATGCCTGGGAAGGGAAGACTTGATAAACACTTGTAAATAAGTGAAACTGATGTCAAAGGTAGCTCCTTCCTGTCATCTCAGAATTTCAACAGGGGCCCCAAAGTCCCATAATATTATAATAGATGATGGGTATCCTAACATCCTAAAAGGAAGTGCCAGAGCCCCTATTCAGGACTGAATATCAGGACACAATAAAAGTGGTTCTACCAGCAAAATCACTTATATCCAGCCTATGAAGATACTGCATTGGAAGTATTTCGGGGGAGGACTCTCCAAAGTCCTTTGGAGAGATTTTTGAGAGTGCTGTAGGGTCTCTCCTCTCCTCTCAAGGTAGAGAGAAGGGGCTCACCTCTTAATATTAAATTAGGTAAGAGAGGGTTAATGGGGCCACATGGAGAATTTGTCCTGTGACCCGGTGGGTTGAGGGATCATTAGGACTGGTGTGAGAGGCTATCATTGAACTGTAACTTCCGCTGGGTAGAAGCCATCCTTTCACTGTTGGTGGATCAGAGGTGTGTATTTTCTTAGCCCAGATATCAGCTACAACTAAGAGAGCTTGCCTGAAGCATCTTGGAAGTTTCTGTGCTTGCGGATGCCTGGAGGCACACAATCAGAGGACAGACCACCAGAGGTCCAGTGGCTGATGCGGAAACAAGAGGCTATCCCTCAGGGAATGCACTAATATCAGAAAGGGAATTTGCCTGTTGGAAACTCCCAAGAAAAACACACAAAAATGGTCCAAGATAGAAGTCACCCCAACGCCAACTTCCAACAGTGCCAGCCACATAAAAAGATGCCCTTCTCACAGATCACCTGAGATCAGGATTTCAAGACCAGCCTGACCAACATGAAGACACCCCGTCCCTATTAAAAATACAAAATTAGCCAGGTGTGGTGGCATGCGCCTGTAATCTCAGCTACTCAGGAAGCTGAGGCAGGAGAATCACTTGAATCTGGGAGGCAGAGGCTACAGTGATCTGAGATGACACCATTGCACTCCAGCCTGGGCAACAAGAGTGAAACTCCAAAAGAAAGGGGAGGGAAGGAGAGGGGAGGGGAGGAGAGGGAAGGAGAGGGAAGGAGAGGGGAGGGGAGGGG
>NC_037678.1:16089691-16121336 GCF_003255815.1 Theropithecus gelada
GGGGGGGGAGGGGAGGAGAGGGGAGGGAAGGAGAGGGGAGGGGAGGGGAGGAGAGGGGAGGAGACGGGAGGGGAGGGGAGGAGACGGGAGGGGAGGAGACGGGAGGGGAGGGGAAGGGAAGGAAGCCCTTCTCTGATGCCCTCTTCATTTGGGCTGACCCTAAAGGATAAACAAGAAGCAGGTTCCCAGTGGGGTAGAAGGTTATCAAGAGAGGGACAAGGAACCAACCACACCCTTCATCTCCATTGAGGGACAGCTTCCAAGCTGAGGGAGGGAATGTGCTTATATGTTTGGCTTTGTACTGCATTATCAGTTTGAACCATGTAAAGCCATCATTTACATAGATCAAAAATATCAGAAATATTGGCAATTTCTTATGGTTCTACTTAAGACACTAGATTGGATTGGATAGTTTACTTAGCAAAATAAACTTATTTTGAGAACAAAAAGAACTCAAAGGGCTATGGTACCTGCATGAGAGTTTCCTCCAGGGTCACAGTAAGAATTAGCCCACAGAGGAGGCTTGGAGGCCAGTGGGAGAAAAAATTAAGGTGTATGACAATTGTCCCCCGTCAAGTCCAGTTCATTCCATTTAATGGGAAACATGTATGATATATTTTCCTGTTGGAAAAAAAAAAAAGCCTGGTTATATTCATGAGCTAATGTCTTTTGCAATAGTGATTCTTTAATAAATTGATTGGTAAATACTGATTGAGACAGTACACTATTTTAGGCCCCAAGAATATATACTGAAGTGAAGAACAATATATACTAAAGTGAAGACTAAGGTGAAGAAGAATATAAAGTGTTCTCTTTATATTCTTTCTGGGGATTTAGAAGGTAGGAGACCACCGAGAAGCAAAACTATAAATAAACAAATACAAGCTCATTCCAAGGTGTAATACATGCTATGAAGAAAACAAGTGGTGCATTCTGACAAAGATTATCTGGTATGTGGTGATCAGGGAAGGTCTGTCTAGGAGGTGACCTGTAAACTGAGACAGGAAGGAAGAAGGAATCAACTATTCAATAATAATAATAATTGAATCATAAAGATTCTCCCAGGCAGAGGGAATAGTAAGAGCAAAGGCACCAGGCAGGTGTGAAGGACAGAAAGGAGATAGATACCAATGGCAATAATCAAGCTCTTCCCTTTGACCATGACCTGCAGGAAGGCTGAACCATTTCCCCTTCACGTCAGTTTCCCCAGTCCCCAGATTGGCACAACATAGGTGCACGATTCAGTTATACTGAATGAACCTCGTTTGTTCTGTTTGAGGAAACCCTGCCAAGGCTTCAAATCCAATCTAACTCATGAGGAATTTTTTACAACTAGACAGAGTTTGGACGGTAAGAAGATGTGCAGATTAGTGCAAGCCCAACCCCTTACTCAAAGCCCATGTTCTTCTGGCTGTGAATGAATATGTGACCTTTAAGTACAAAGGAAAGTGGCACAAAGAGGAGATGAAGTAAGACAAAGGGACATAAAGGAATAAAGGGACTCAGAAGCATGATCAATAATAACTTTTTTTTCTTGAGAGGGAGTCTCACTCTGTCACCCAGGCTGGAGTGCAGTGGCACAATCTCCACTCACTGCAACCTCCACCTCCTGGGTTCAAGTGATTCTCCTGCCTCAGCCTCCTGAGTAGCTGGGGCTACAGGCACACACCACCACGCCAGGCTAATTTTTGTATTTTTTTTTAGTAGAGGCAGGTTTTTGCCATGTTGGCCAGGCTGGTCTTGAACTCCTGACCTCAAGTGATCTGCTTGTGTCCTCCCAAAGTTCTGGGATTACAGGCATGAGCCACTGCACTCGGCCAACAATAACTTTTGACTCTCCATGTTAATATAGACCTTCTCCCTCAATCACTCAGAACTGCTTTGGAAAGTAGATGCTACCCATTTCCTAAGAAAACTGAGACTCAATAAAGATGAGTTACTGCTGAATACTGTATAGCTAAAATGTGAAAAGACAGAATTTCAAATGAAGACTGGAGGACTCCAAGTCCTATGTCATTTTTAACTGTCATGTACAGCTTTAAGGTACAAGGAAAAATGAGCTCATGAGAAAATGGACTCACATAGGGTTAACCTCCCATATACCCATTATTTTATGTCCTTAAACTTTCCTTCAAAAATCACAATATTAGCATTATAACACTGTCTTACCTAGGCTTCTCTAGGCAGCAGTTGCCAAAAGCAGCCCAGGATTCTTATTGGGATAAGTGCCTAAGGAGGATAAAAGGAAGTGAAAGCAGGAACAGATGCAAAGATGTGAAGGTCTCAGATCACATGCAGGTCTGACAGCTTTGAAGGGAGAGTGGGAAGAAAGGGGATCTCAGTAGGAAAGGCCTGGGATGTGGTGCAGCTCTGGGAAAGTCTCAGGAGAGCTATTGGGTGTCCCAAAACAAAGATGTCCTATTAAAAGAGTCCCACCATGGGCAGATATGGTACAACCCTAGTTCTCCTTCTGCTCAATCCTTGGCTGGCAGAGAACAGCAGGGAAAGAGTGTGGCCACAACGCAAATCCTGCATTGGATCCTAAAGCTGTGACAACTGGGGGCTGTCAGCCAACTTCACTCCTCTCTTCCCAGGTCCAGGGATGCAGGGTACTGCTATGGTTTAAATATGGTTTGTTTGTCCCCACTAAAACTTATACTTAAATGTGATCTTCAAGGTGGTAGCGCTGTGCGATGGGACCTAGTGGGGGTGTTTGGGTGATAGGAGCAGGTCCCTCAGGAATGGCTTGCTGCCATTCTCCCAGGAGGTAATGAGTGATTGGATTTGTTCTCATGCCAATTTATTAGTTTCTGTGAGAGTGAGTTGTTATAAAGCCAAAACATCCCTCAGGTTTTTCCCTTCCTCACATGTGTCAGCTTCCCATTGACCTTCTCAGCCATGTTGTGAGGCAGCACAAATGCCCTCATCAGAACCCAGGGCCAAGCCCTTGAACTTCCCAGCCTGAGGAACCACAAGATGAATAAACCTCTTCTTAAAATAAATCACTCAGTCTCAGATATTCTTTCATAGATGCACAAAAGAGAGTAAGCTATGTCTCTCACTCCAAGGCACTCAATAATGGAGAGACTTATTATTCTAACCCAAGTCTACCCCAAACCAAAATGTTTTCTACCATAATACCAGGACACAAAAGAAAGCAACATAGATAAAAAGGTACCGCACATCTGGGGTTTCTCCCTAATTTCCTCAGTACTTTCATTCTCCCATGTTCTTTATCCTCACAGCCCTACTCAGCCCTATCTTTCAGCCTTTCCTTTCTCTTGTCCTAATCCCCAGCCATAAACATTTCTCCCAGACATGTGACCATCCCAAGCTGTTTTCTGTCTCCTTGGCTTTACACATACTATTCCCCCATCTGGAAAATCCTTTCTAGTCTTGTCTGCAATTAGCATTTGTGGCTGTTTGTTTTCATTATCCATTTACATGTCTGCCCTCCCCACTTAACCGAATGCCTTAAGTTCAGGATCCTGTGTATGACACATCTTTGTTTCTTCACCCCCTGGCCCATTACCAAACACATAATAAAAGCTCAGAGTGTATTTTTGGAATGAGTAAATGAACAAATAAATGAATACATGGCTATGATCACTCCCAAGAATCATTCCTGGGACTTTGGCCTTCCCTCTTATTCCTCATCCACGCAACCAGGAGAATATGAAAGGTTTCTCCAAGCAGTTCCAATAGGTCATTGTAACAATAGACCTTTCTACTGTTTATCAATACCCAGTTCATCTCTACCTTGGCCCAGTCACACAGGGATGATGGCCATTCTCTGCTCCCTTCATGTTAGAACTGGTCAGTAGGGCTTACTTTGAACAATGAAACAGAAGCGGAAGTTATGTGGGTCCCTCACCACTTCCATAATAGAAGTATTTTATTGCCAGGCTTCACTTCTGCCAGACAGCATCATAGAACCACATGTTGCCATGGAGGTGCCACAGATCAAGCCAGCCTGGGATGGGGAGCCGCCGCATGGAGGACAGCTGCTCTGGAGAGGTGCCCACACTGACAACAGACATTACAGAAATGGCAAATACTCTTTTATTGTGTTAAGGCATATGACAAAATTTAAGATTTGTTTGCTGCTGCTCTAACCTGCTGCACTTGACTAATGCAGGCATCGTCTCACAGAATGTGAGAACTAGCAAGATAACCATCATGTGCACACCTTCCTGCATGTCAGACATGAGTTTGCTCAACGACAGATTCCCAAACCCCTCCTACAGATATCTGAGGTTCTCTAGCCTAGGCTAAGATCTAGGAATCTGTGTTTTTATCAAACCTTTAGTGGCCAGTCAGGTGTGCAAGCATATTAGGGAACGATGATATTGCAGAGTATTAAATAGGAAGTTTTTCTTCATATAAAAGGTTGGCCACTTGGCTTGTTCCAGGGATTTGCTCGAGGATACTTTCATTGGTATTGCCAGGATCTGGATTAATACTATGGAATTTTCTAGTTCTTCCCATTCTGCCACATGGCATTGAGTCCAGACTCCATCACTTATCAGCTGTGTGGCCTTGGACAAGTCACTCACCTCTCTGAGCCTGCATCCTGAAATATAAAATGGATAACAAAACCACCTCTGCTAGGTCGTTGGGAAAATTAGGATAGGCCTGCCGCATTAAAAGCACTCAATAATTGCTCGTCTATCATAAAGAGACTGCAGTCCAGAGAATCACACTAACGTGCTTGAAATCACACAGCAAGTTTGTGCTTATGGAGAGCATAGAAGGCAGGATTGCTTCTGCCTCCCTAGCTGCCAGTCTGTTAGTTGAGCCAGGAGCAGAACCTTCAGGTGAGAAAGAGACTAGGGCATGGTCAAGAGAGCATCAGGCCAGCCCTGCTCTGCAGGGCCCTGGGACAAGGCTGGCTAGCTGCCTGGCACATTGGTTCTCAGGTACCTGGTACTAAGTGAGAGCCTGCAGCCAGGCAGTGGGAGTGCAATCTCTCTGCAATTAAAATACTAATGGATTTTAAATGGAGCTGCTTCTTCAGCTGGCAAAAGCCAAGTTGCCTTCAGGTTGTAATAGAAGATAGAGAGAGAGGAAGGTAAAGCTTTTAAGCCCAATCCAAGAGCATTAATTTTAAACCACCCTAACTCTTCCTTTCAGCCTACAGGCAATGTCTTTTCTAAAGGGCAAGTTTGCAGTTATACAGGTGGAGAGCTCAGACCACTGGGATTTAGAATGGTTTGGCTGTTCTCTTTCCACATCCAGGATCTTCTTTGGGGGACTTCTGGCTGGGTTTAGTGGTCAGTTATTTGACAAACACATATAGAGCTATGAGTTAAGGGTTGCGCTGGGACTGGTGGGGTGGCCAAGGCATACTGTGGTGCTCCCCAGAGGGTTCTGGGCTGGGGGTTAGAACATTTCAGTTCTGGTCCCAACTCTGCCACTTACTGGCTGTGGAGCCTTAGAATGGTCACTTCCTCTCTCCATCTCTCTTCACTATAAAATGATAGAAAGGCGTGGGGATGACTGGATCAGATAATAATAATAGGCAACATTTATTTAGTGCTTACCACATTTTCCTGGACTTGGGTATAGGCCTTACAGTTATGGACTTACTTCTGACAGCAACTTATTCCATCATTCCCATTTTACAGATGAGTAAACTGAGGTATAGGAAATTTAAATCACTTTCTGGAAGGTACACATTGAACAAGCACAAGAGCCCTCATATTCTCAACTGTTACATTCTGGCTTTCAAGAACGTGTTTGTAAACACTGCACTATTCTGGGTCTCCAGACCGCCTGACTTGACCAGGCTATGGTTCCAAGGAGAAGAGCTGGATCTCCTGTTCTCAGAATTTTCTTACTGTGGAGTGCAGTGGCGTGATCTCAGCTCACTGAAACCTCCGCATCCCGAGTTCAAGCTATTCTCCTACTTCAGCCTCCTGAGTAGCTGGGATTACAGGTGCCTGTCACCACACCCAGCTGCTTTTCGTATTTTTATTTTAATTTTTTTTGAGATGGAGTCTTGCTCTGTCGCCTAGGCTGGTGTGCAATGGCGCCATCTCGGCTCACTGCAAGCTCCACCTCCCGGGTTCACGCCATTCTGCCTCTGCCTCCCAAGTAGCTGGGACTACAGGCACCCGCCACCACACTTGGCTTATTTTTTTTTTTTTTTTTTTGTATTTTTTAGTAGAGACAGAGTTTCACCATGTTGGCCATGGTGAACTCCTGACCTCAGGTGATCCACCTGCCTAGGCCTCCCCAAGTGCTGGGATTACAGGTGTGAGCCATCGCACCCGGCCCTTCTGCTTTATTATATACAAAAGACCATCACCAAAAATTTAACATTGTGCACGATGGCCTGAAACAGACTTTAGGAGTTCAGGGAAGAGCAAGAGAGGGTGGACCAGGAAAGTCTCCAGTGGTGTCAAAAGGTTTCACGACAAAGCTGAGATTAGACTCGTCTCTGAAGGGTAGGCAGGACTTGGATAAAGGAAGGAAGAGGAGGCAGCTATTTCTAGTAACGAATATACATCACCAAAGACCTAGAGGTTAGGATGTATACGGTGTCCAAGCCAGAGAGCATGTCTGGCCACCCTTTCCCTGTCTTATAACCATTCATTCTCTCGGAAACTACCATCATTGAAGGTTCAGGTCCAGAATCATCTATTTTTCAACTTCTCATTTTTTTTAACTCCTTCTCTTTATTTCATCCCTATTCACCCAACACAGATTTGGCTGCCATCATCTCTGTAATACCTTGCTGCTCCTGCTGAACTGTCAGTTCCTTGAGGACAGAGAAGGGACTCTGTGTCTCTTTCCCATCTCTATATCCCCATGTCACAGAGCCTGGCACAATGGAGTAAGCACTAGGTGAATTTAAACCAGAGGTAATATTTATGCCAAATGAGACTGGGATATGGTGATGCCTGGCTGGCCATCAGAAAAGTTTGGATTTGATCTGAACGTAGACAGGGAGGCTGAATGATCTTGGGTAGAGAAGTGGCCCCATAACATTTGTGTTCTGTGAAGGTCATATCAAAGCAGCCAAGACTTAGAGTGAGCCAATGACTTATGCCCTCTTAATATGGATTTAATATCAAAAGAAGAGGAGAGATGGTTCACATTCTGTATCTTTAACTGGTTATTGATAAAGATGAGGGTGATGGTCATGATGACATTGATGGTAGTGATGGGCCAATTTTGTCTTTTGGGTGCTTCTCATCCCAGAATCATTTTCCCTAAGCCAGGCATTTTTTTGGTCTTCTTTCTCCTTAGTATTCCTCTCTGCCACCTCTCATTCCACATTCAGGACAATCCCTTTCACATAGAAGGTTAAAAATGAAGACAGGGAAGGTGCTTTCTATAGTGTCTGGACTAAGTAAATTTTAGGGCAAAGCATCTAATCAAATATTTCCAGGAAAAAAAAACTGTTTTAAAAATTATCCAGATAACATATGTCAACATTATACCACTCTTGAAATGCAAGAATTCGTGTAACTAATCAAACATCCTCCAGCTACATAAGAAACACAGGAAAAGGTAAAAGAAAGATGGATTCTAAATCTAGAAGTCTAGAAGTGGCCAGAATATATTTTCCAAAAAAACGAAAACAGATAGAACTCAAGGTGAATTCGAATTAAGGGCATTGAGGTCATTTCAACGAGAGGGAAGATACCCAAAGCTTCTCTGATTCTAGCGTTGGGCACGAGAATTAGCAGGCACTTAAAACTTCTATTAGCAAAACTAGAAAAACAAGCAAAAGAATAACCATTTAAGAATAATTAGATGAGCCTGCCTCCCTAGTTGAAGAAACAAGGAATTGAAATTGTAGGGACATTTCAGCCTTCAGAATGTAATTGCCTAGGTCTTAAAAAGTGTCTCCAGGATCTGAGAGATAAAGTCCCAGCTCTGAAATAATAAACACACACGTGTTGCTATAACACATGGCTCTGCTACAAATAAACAAGGCCACCTATATTTTAGGCTCTCATGCTCATAAAGTATCTTACAGGTTCCGAAGAAGATCTGCTTTTGATTTGAGACACCACTTAACAAGACAGAATTCTATTTTCCTTTAACCTCACCTGTGTCTTATTGGCCTCGTTTGGCTTCCAAGACCTGACTGTCAAGACAGGATTCCTCATTAAGACGACATAGTACAGTTTCAGGTCCCCAGGTGAGTTGGAACCTGACAACCTACATCCCAGGGAGTCAAGGGAGATTGCTAAAAGCAAATGACATTCACTCAGTCATAGATACATTCCCTCCCTCTTCCTCTACCACTCATTACCACACACCCTTCAGGCACATATTTACATCTCACCACACACTCATATACACACAGTACACAATCACACACAAAGCATATCACTCCTCTATTAACTTACAGATCACGAGACACCTAATCTCATTTGCACCATCATGGTAGATTTCCCACCATGGTTTTACATATGCTCACATGCACAGACACTCTCCATCACATCATCCTCCACATTCATTGATTCATATGCCATGTGTACTGTTCTAAAAATTGAAAGTATACCAGCATATAAGATAGGTCTTGCTCTCATGGAGCTTATATTCCAGAGGACCAGATAGCAAGCAAATAAACAATTAGGGAGATAGATTTAGAGTGTTATAAGTGCAAAGAAGAAATTTAAACAGGGTAATGTCAAAGAAAGAGAGGGAGAGAGAAGTACTGAGCAGGATACACCAACTCTACCCCTATTACTCATATGCATCACACCCCAGACCCCTCCACAGCAAACAGCCTCACATACATGCTCTGTACACACATACGCGGATATACTTGGCTACACAGTGGCATGTTATCAACAACTATGGTTATCAACCCATACCCTACTCTCTCCTGTAGTTAAGTAATAATTACACACTTAACTCCTTCCCTACCATACCCTGCAACTCATCCCCTACTTACACCCTTAACTGTTTATATACTAATAGACCAGAATCACTGTCACACACACACGTGCTCCCCATTACATCTAACCTCTTCTGACACCTCACACACACTTATACATAGATATACCCACATGTGATTTCCCACAACCGCGCCTAAGACTCCTCTTAAAGCCATATTATATAAAATAAATAGCTAAAAAGATTTCGGCCTCTCCTCTGTGCCTTGTGTTTCACTGTATTAACATTTCTTTTCTTCACATTATTTATCCTCAAATGTGAGTCACATAAAAAAAATAAAATAAAAAAAAAGGCCAGTTGCTTAAATCTGTTCAGAGACACGGCAAGCCCATTTCTATATGTGTGCTAACCCAAGCTGTTCCATCTAACTTTTCTAATGTTAATTTATTTCAACCTTTTCTCCAAAGTTTGGGGTCATTCTCTTCCTTCAGGACAGCTGTATTTTTCATCAAGCCAGAGCCTGCCCACCTTACCTCTGCATTTCTGGGGGTTCTAACTGCTGCCGTGTTGTTTCTACTAGACTGCTGGTTGAGCCAAGCCGAGGCATTTCCTTTTAACAAGGGTCTCTGGGCTTCCTCTCCCCATTTAGTGAGCCCTTTCCTGACCAGTTCCCATGGGAACAGTGGTCCACGTTGCCAAGACACCAGCTAAGGGGAAGGAAGCTTTCTGTGGCCAGAGTATCAAGATCCCTCCAAGAAAAATCATCATGACACAGAGTGGGCTGAGGCTCAACATTCTGAGCTCCCTCTGCCTTTTCCTAATGCCATGGCTACCAAGCCTGCTGGACATTAATATCACCTGAAGGGAGTTGGATTCTACTAGTCAGAAGTGGGACCCAGGGATCGGCAACTTTTGTGATTTTTATTATTCAGGTAATTCTAATGTTTAGCCAAGTTTGGAAACCACTGTTCCAACCAATTAGCAATCCTGCCAAGATATCCTGCAACCTGAGAAATTTCTGGTTTATCAACCAAGGCCTCCCACTGATGAAACTTAGGGCCTGGTGGAATGATCCCATTGCAAAATCCAATGCCTTTTTCTTTTCTAGCATTCACTTGCTCACAGCTGATTATTAAGGACCTATCATGAGTCAGATGACATTTTTGGGTAACAGTTCACCAAAGGACAATAGTTCTTGGTGAGAAGACATCTACAAGAGCCCTCTGCATAAGTCCTGCTCACTCTGGACAATGTAATCCTAGCTCTAATGCTCCGTGTAGACACCCAAGGTGTAGACATCCAAGTATTGACAAGTGAGAGTACTCAGGGAGTTTGAATTTTAGATGTCACATGTGGGGTGGGGGATAGGAGTAGATGAAACAACTGGTGTTCCAGTGGAGGTTCATGGACAGTTATATATTATAAAAGTAAAGGTATATAACCATGCATGGCAATGATGATGATGTATCTCGAACAGAAGATTATGACTAATCGAATTCTGGTCAACTATGGCCTATTAGGGAAAAACAATCATTATTTTACTAACAATTAGGTTCTGTTGAGAATCATTGAATCCAGACTTTAGAATGAGAACTAAACGCAATTTATTCTATGTCCTTGCATATTTTACATCACAAAGGCTATGTGGTGATATTTCTAGAGTCGTTTTCCCAAAAGTTCTTAAAAGCTATTAACATCACATTTTTTTCAGTAGAAAATAAGTTAGAAAAAAAGTAGGATGTCAAACAAATGCATTGTATAAAATACAGACAATGTAGATAGTATAGAATAACAGAAAATTACCCTTAATTCTAATATTTACTACAGGTATTGTTAAAATGTTGCTGTATGTAACTTCCTTTCTGTGTGTGTGTGTGTCTGTATAAAGATTCTATGGCCTGTATTTTTAATTTAACACTCTAAGTAATTTCCTCTATCATTAAATATTTTAAAATCATCTACATCAATAAGTATTTAAATGTATGTGCCAGTTATGTACCTAACACTAGGTTTGGCTCTGGGGATCTGAAGGTGAGACAACAACAGACATAGTTCTTGTCCTCATGAAACTTAGCATCTAGTAGGGGCAGTAACCACAGGATCACATGGATAAATGTAAGGAGACAACTACAATAAAAGCTGTGATGCTAAAATTTATGGCTCCATGAGCTCACAGATGGAGAGGGCAAGGGATATGAGTGTTGGGAGGCATGATGGGTAAGGAGCATCAAAGGTGGGTTGAAGTGAGTCCCCTATAAAGATATGTCCAAGACATAACCCCAGTACCTTTGAAGGTGACCTTATTTAGAAACAGGATCTTTGCAGATGTAAAGTTAGGGACCTTGTATTAGTCCATTTTCATGCTGCTGATAAAGACATACCTGAGACTGAGCAATGTACAAAAGAAAGAGGTTTAATTGGACTTACAGTTCCACGTGGCTGGGGAGGCCTCACAATTATGGTGGAAGGAGGAACAAGTCACATCTTGCACAGACGGCGGCAGGCAAAGAGAGAGTTTGTGCCAGCAAACTCCCATTTTTAAAGCCGTCAGTGCTGACGAGAACAACACAGGAAAGACCCGCCCTCATAATTCAATCACCTCCCACTGCGTTCCTCCCACGACACATGGGAATTGTGGGAGTTACAATTCACGATGAGATTTGGGTGGGGACTCAGAGCCAAACCGTATCATTCTGCCCCGGGTCCCTCCCAAATCTCATGTCCTCACATTTCAAAACCAATCATGTCTTCCCAACAGTCCCCCAAAGTCTTAACTCATTTCAGCATTAGCTCAAAAGTCCACAGTCCAACGTCTCATCTGAGACAAGGCAAGTCTCTTCCACCTATGAGCCTGTAAAACCAAAAGCAAGTTAACTACTTCCTAGACACAATGGGGGAACAGGCATTAAATAAATACAACCATTCCAAATGGGAGATTTGGGCCAAAACAAAGGGGCTACAGACCCCATGCAAATCCAAAATCTCAAATGATCTCCTTTGACTCCATGTCTTACATTCAGGTCACACTGATGCAAGAGGTGGATTCCCATGGTCTTGGGCAGCTCCACCCCTGTGGCTTTGCAGGGTGCAGCCTCCCTCCTAGCGGCTTTCATGTGCTGGTGTTGAGTGTCTGCGGCTTTTCCAGGCACACAAGGTGCAAACTGTTAGTGGATCTACCATTCTGGTGTGTGGAGGATGGTGGCCCTCTTCTCACAGCTCCACTAAGCAATGCTCCAGTAGGGACCCTGTGTGGGGGCTCCGACCCCACATTTCTCTTCTGCACTGCCCTAGTAGAGGTCCTCCATGAGAGTCCTCAAGAGAGATCATTCTGGATTAAGGTTATGCCCTGAGCCCATTGGCTACTGTCCTTATCAGAGAAAAGAGGGAGCAATTTGAAACCCAGAGGCACAGGGAATAAGGCCACATAAACACGGAAGGAGAGATTGGAGTTAGGAGGCCTCAAGCTGAGGAGTATGAAGGATTACCAGCAGCCACCAAACTTCAGAGCCTCCAGAGGAATCCAACCCTGCTGATGCCTTAATTTTAGATTTCCAGTCTCTAGGACTGTGAGAGAAGAAACTCCTGCTGTTTTAAGCTACCCAGTTTGATACAGCAGTCCCAGGACATGAATACAAGGACTTTCCTGAGGGAATGCCCTGCCATCAGGAATCTGAAGAATGGGAAGAAGTTACTGAGGAGGAATTCCAGGCAGAGGAACCAGATGGCTCAAGAAACCTGTGCTAGAAGGCAGACGGGTGGATTTCAGGAACTCAAAGGAAACCAGTGTAGCCAAAGAGCAGAGCATAGAAGTGTGACTAGATACACAAAAGTTCACCTTGTAATGTTTGTAAGGATCAAGGTCTTTATCCACAGAGCCGTGAGAAGTCACTGAAAGTCTTAACAGGGCAGAGGGTCGGGAGGCTGGAGTGTGGAGAACTGCTGGGGGTGAAATGTGAGTGTGTGAGCCAGTCAGAAGGCAGGGCCCAGGAAGGAGATGAGAGGTTACATGAATTATATAATTTCATCCTCACAATAACCTTAAGTAGCAGATACCATTATTGCCCACCTCTGGAGTTTAAACTCACAGTGTCTGGACCCTGGAGTTCACCCTCTTAAGAATTATGTGAGATGACTGCAAAGATGGAGCTTAATGAACACAATCCAGAAAGACTCATTGAAGGGCAGATGGAATTCTGGTAGAAGGACAGCGTATAAGAGCACATTCCAGGAAAGAAGAAGGTGGTTTGTGCAATAAAGAGGAAAAGGCCTGGCATATTCCCACAAGCTTGAGACCAGGATACCTGGAGTAGAGGCTGTAGATGCCACTAACATCACCAAAAAAAAAAGGCAGTTGCGAAGACTGTGGCCTAGAAAACATCACCACATTCTCTCTCTCTGTCTGTGTGTGTGTTTGAAAAACATTTAACATACAATATACCCTTTTAACAAATGTATTTTGCAAAATACAATGTTGCTAACTATATATATCATGTTATGCAGCAGATTTCTAGAACTTGCTTATCCTGCATAACTGAAACTTTACTCTCGTTAACCACAACTCCACATCTCCCCTTTCCCCCAGCCCCTGGCAGGCAAACTCTTTACCTATAGCCCCTGGCAAACTTCATTCTACTCTCTGTTTCTGAGTTTGACTCTTTTAGATAACTCATATAAGTGGAATCACACAATATCTGTCTTTCTATAACTAGCTTATTTCACTTAGCATAGTTTCCTCCAGGTTGATCCATGTTGCTGCTTGTGAGAGGATTTACTTCCCTATTCAGGTTAAATAGTATTCCATTGTATGTTCATTTTCTTTATTTCTTTATTCATTTTCTTTATTCATTTGTCCATTGATGGACAGTTAGGTTGGTTCAATATCTTGGCTATTATGAATAATGCTCCAATGAACGTGGGAGTGGAGCAGAGGTAGCTCCTCAATATCCTGATTTTAATTCTTTTGGACATATACCCAGGAGTGATATTACTGAATCATATGGTAGTTATATTTTTAATGTTTTGAGGAAGCTCCATATTGTTCTTCATATAGGCTGTACCATTTTACATTCCCACCCACATTATATAAGGGTTCTAATTTCTCCATATCCTAGGTAACATTTATCTTTTGTTTTATATTAGTCATCATTATATTAATTATATTATATATCCTTTCATATGTGAGGTGATACGTTATTATGGCTTTCATTTGCATTTTCCTAATCATTAATGATGTTGAGATCTTTACATAGGCCTGTTGGTCATTTGTTTGTCTTCTTTGGAGAAATGTCTGTTCAAGTTCTTTGCCTTTTTTTTTTTTTTTTTTTTTTTTTTTGAGGCCGAGTCTCGCTCTGTCACCCAGGCTGGAGGGCAGTGGCTCACTGCAAGCTCCACCTCCCGGGTTCCCGCCATTCTCCTGCCTCAGCCTCCCGAGTAGCTGGGACTACAGGCGCCCGCCACCTCGCCCCGCAAGGTTTTTTTTTTGTATTTTTTAGTAGAGACGGGGTTTCATTGTGTTAGCCAGGATTCTTTGCCCATTTTTAAATAACATTGTTAGGTTTTGTTTTGGTTTGGTTTGGTTTGGCTATTGAGTTGTAAGAATTCCAGATATATTTTGGAGATTTACCCCTTACTGAACACGTGATTTGCAAATATTTCTTCCCATTCTGTGATCCACAGATTCACTGCAATCTCTTACAAAACCCCAATGGCATTTGTACTTACAGAAATAGAAAAAAACAATCTTAAAATTCATGTAAAACTATGAAAGATGATGAATAGCCAAAGCCAACTTGAAAAAAAAGAACAAAGCTAGAGAATCACATTTCACTATTTAAAAATACATTACAAAGCTGCAGTAATTAAAATAGTGCTGTACTAACAGAATTAAAAAAAAAAAAAACAGATATATAGACCAGTGGAATAGAGAACCCAGAAATAAACCTATACACGTATAGTGAACTGATCTTTGACAAGGGTGCCAAGAATACGTAATGGTGAAAGAGTAGTCTCTTCAATAAGCGGTACTGGGAAAACTAGATACTCACATTCAAGAGAATGAAATTGGACCCTTATATCCTATGCAAAAACCAACTCAAAATGGATTAAAGATTTAAATGTAAGACATGTAACTATAAAACTCCTAGAAGAAAATATGGGAGGAAACTTCATGACATTGGTCTTGGCAATGATTTCTTGGATACGTTACCAAAAGCATAGACAACAAAAGCAAAACTAGACAAGCAGGGCTACAACAAACTAAAAAGCTTCTGTATAGCAAAGGAAACAATCCACAAAGTGTAAAGTAAACCTCACTAGACTGTACACCATGACTGCTTCCATTAAACATGAGGCCAATGCAGGGAGCTAAGAAAAGGAGAAAAAGAACAAATTGAGATCCAAGAGAGGAAGACAGGGCAATAATTTCCCCCTTGTCTTCTCTGGTAAAAGCTCTCTCTTCTTTTTCATTTCTTCCTTCCTCCTTTCTGTGTCATTTAAGAAAAGAGCCAGGAGATTTACTGAGCTACAGAGGTTGAGTCAGGAAGTCAAGCGGCGTGCCATACACTCAAATAAATCACAAAGCTTAAGCCATTTGAGCTGCCAGAAAGTTTCTACCTGGGGTCTACTACAAACATGTCTATAACTCACATATTAGCCACTTTTGGAGATTTATTCACAGCCTGCTCCCCTGAAAGTCATCCCCTTTTGATCCTTTCAGTGAATGCTCAGGGTAGGAAGAAAAAGGTGGGAGAATAAGGAGGGAAAGGGTGTGAGAAAGGCTGGTCAGATCCAAGTCATGTGACTAAAGTGTCTCTCATAGAACAATCCTTAGAGTCAAATGGCTGGAAGAGACCTCCAAGGTCATCTGTTCCAAACCCCTCCATTTACAGATGTGGAAGCTGAGGCTCAGCAAGAAGGGACTTTCCTATGACCTTTCAGTAGATGAGTGGGAGGGATTTGCTCAAAGTCACCTAGTAAGACACTGTGAGACCCAAGGTTAAAATCCCTAGTAAATTCCTTTAAGTTCTACCAGGAAGTATTTATATGTGAAGCTGTGATACTTATCTCCTCTGTAGAATTATAAATTATGGTTACGTTTTAAATTATATAATTATGTTTCTGTTCAGATGAGAGTTTCTAGAGGTCAGAGATGCCTCTTTTGTCCACATATTCTAGTACTTGGCATGTAACTGCAACTGAGTGAGCAATAAATGGGTGGATGGTTGTATAGATAAATGGATGGATGGGTGGGTGAGTAGATTTAAGCAGAAGCTTTCTCCTATCTCCCTCTCAAAATGAGATTTGTCTTTGGGACTTCTTTAGTGCTTTCAAAGGTTCTAAGCAGTGCCTAGAGTTGAGCTAGAGAAGATTGCAAAATTCAGTGAATTTACTTATGATACCTTAATTTTACCTTGGCCAGCATGTCTATCACACAGAACTCACTCATATCATATCCTCTTACCTTTACGGATGATAGAAAACTTCCCACTATGCAGTATCACCGGGACCTGTTTTCTTCACCTGTTGCTTATATGCGGGATCCTTGGTGAGCACCTGTTTTTCATCAAAGCTTATCTACCCTGTCTTCCGTCTTCTTCCATTCCCTCACCTCTCTCTCTTTTTTTTTTTTTTTTTTTTAAGACAGAGTCTCACTCTTGTCACCCAGGCTGGAGTACAGTGGCATGATCTCGGCTTACCACAACCTTTGCCTCCCAGGTTCAAGCGATTCTCCTGCCTCAGCCTCCTGAGTAACTGGGATTACAGGGGCCCGCCACCACGACTGGCTAATTTTGTACTTTTAGTAGAGATGGAGTTTTGCCATGTTGGCCAGCCTGGTCTTGAACACCTGACCTCAGGTGATCAGCCTGCCTCAGTCTCCCAAAGTGTTGGGATTACAGGCTTGAGCCACCACACCTGGCCTCCCTCATCTCTTCGTTAATTTGTCTCTGCAAAGATAAACTTGGTCATCATCAACACCCTTTTCCTTTTCATTGGGTCAGTGTAAAATCTTAAGAGTCACCTTGGACTCTTATCTGAAATTCAACAGTTAAAGTGTCATTGAAGCCACTTGCACTTACCTTCTACAGCATCTCTCCATTCTTTTGTTCTTTCCTATCTCTGGTACCATTAACCTATTTCAGGCCCTCATTCCCTTTCTCCTCATCATTACAGTGACAACTGAACTGGAACTTTACCCTATCTCTCTTCTCTTACCTTGATTTATTTAGTTCAGCACTAAAGTGGTAATTTTTCTGGTCATATCACTCACTCCTCACCCTACACCCTCACATACACACACTTACACTCACACATACCTTCACTTCCCTTCACATTTTCTTCTTCTAGCCTCAGTCTCACCATTTGCAAAACAGGGTCAGTAATAACTCTCAGTGTTTTGGTGCCATGTAACTGAGACAATAACAACATATACCATCATTATTAGATATCTAATATGAAGGAGACACTGCACCATGAGCTTGGCAGTACCATGCCATCTGTTTCTCACAGTAGTCCCAGAAGACAGATATCTTTTGCCTTCATTTCACAAATGAAGACCCTGAGGCAGACAGTAGTTAAATAAGTTGCCCAAGTTTAAGTAATAGGTTCTGAATTTAAACCCAAGCAGTCTCTCTTGGGAGCCACTGTACTCACTGACTAAACAATATCACTTATACTCTATATAAAGCACCTGTCAAACTGCCTGGCAAGATTAGGTGCTCATTTAATATTTTCACTCGTATCCTCCACAAAAATATTGATAGCATTGAAGTAGATCTTTAATATGTAGTTGAAATAATATGTAGTTGAATTAAATGTGGTTGAGGTTGGAACTCCCAATTTCATCCAAGTTGGAGTAGCTTGCATCAGATCAACTCTCTTGCCAAGAACAACTATAAAAGCTGAATCAACAACAATGACAATAACCACCACAACAGCAGCTGTTTGAGGGTACTGGAGAGCTACCAAGCCAGCCAAGGCATGAGGCGCCAAGGTCCTGGAGAGAAAAGAAATGCAGTGGGAGAAGCCCAACCATCTTGGCTGCTTTTTCCCTAAAAGAGCTTGTTGATTTGTTTCCCACAGGGGAGTAATAGGCTTAGCTTTTGACAGGTTTATGGGTCTGGAGAGACAAACATTGGCATTCACGGCTACTAAGTCATCTGGGACATGAGGGACCAAGAGCCTTGTTCAAAGATTTCTTTTGTCAAGGAGTTTGTTGAATTTGGACCCAAATATCTCAACACTGCCCATTTGTGCTTCCAGTTCAGGGCTAATTTGTCATACATGAAAGCAACTTTAGGGAGACATTTTCCTTTTTCCCCTCCCTTCCCACAGTTTATCCATCTCAAATTCCTGTTGCTCCTGCCTCTTTAATGTTTCTCTAATCCACCTTTCCTGTCCATCTCTAAAACCCAAGGTTGCTGCCTTGAATTGCTCAGATCTTCATTATTCCTCTCCTAGATGACTAGCCATCTC
Organism: Theropithecus gelada; assembly: GCF_003255815.1. NCBI lineage: Eukaryota > Metazoa > Chordata > Mammalia > Primates > Cercopithecidae > Theropithecus > Theropithecus gelada. The sequence continues at coordinate 16,108,022 of NC_037678.1, forward strand.
CCTACCCAGACTCTTCCTCCTCTATTTTGTTTTCAAGATGGAGTCTTGCTCTGTCACCCAGACTGGAGTACAGTGGTGCAATCTCAGCTCACTGCAACCTCTGCCTCCCAAGTTCAAGCAATTCTCCTACCTCAGCCTCCCAAGTAGCTGGGATTACAGGCACATGCCACCATGCCCGGCTAATTTTTGTATTTTTAGTAAAGATGGGATTTCATCATGTTGGCCAGGATGGTCTCAAACTCCTGACCTCGTGATCCGCCCACCTCGGCCTCCCAAAGTGCTGGGGCTACAGGTGTGAGCCACCATGCCTGACCCTCTAAGCTATTCTTTACACAGATGCTGAACCTATCTTCCTAAAGCAGATATCTGATCCACTGATTCTATAATTGAAATCTTGCCACAACTCCCTACTGGTTTCAGGAAAAACAACAACAACAAAAAGGAAAGCACAATCATGATAGCATGATCCCAAAGTCCATTTATGCCTTGGCACCTGCATACCTTTCTATGTTCCTCTCTTTGTATCCCCAACCCTCTGATCTGCCACCTCAACCTACTGCAGTTCTCCAGACTCTGTCCACACACCTCCATATAACATCCCCTCTTCAAAAGAGTGTTCCACCCTTTACTTTCTGCCTTCCCCTGGGTAGCTACTATTAGTTTTCATACTTAGCACAGAAAACAATTCTATCAGTGTATCTTCCCTAAACGGCCCTTCTCTCCCAACCTGTGTGATCACACCATCTTATGTAACCCTCTATTATAGTGCTTACCATGCCACAGAGAACTGGCTAGCTACTCACTTATGCCCCTACTAAGCCATAAACTTTCTAAGGGCAGAGCCTGTGTGGTTTGTCTCTGCAACTCAAATGCACAGCCCAGCTCTTATCCACCACAGCAGATATGTTTTGGAGGAGTAAAAAGAAAAGAGGCATGGAAAGAAACGTCTACGATGATAGGTTCTGCCAGTTTCATTCAAATTAGGTTACACTTGGCTAAAACCAGAGGAAACTCAATAGGTAAGACCTCCCTTCGGGTCTCAAGGCTCAGGGAAGATTGTTTATTGTGGAACAAGGTTTTACTCAGGGCTCTGACTGCAAGTCACAGATGCCCAACTCAAACTAGCTTAGGCAAACAGAAGATACTATTAGTTCATGGGCTCAGTCCACAGCAGAATCAGGGATGGTTGACACCAGGAACTCAAAGCTCAGTGGCACAGTCATCCTTTTGTGATTTGACCTCTGTCTTCCAGCTTTATTCGCCTAGCCCAGGTTCTCCATTCGTCGAGGGAACTGGGCAATGGTAGCTCAGGCTGACATCTTTGCTGTCTCTTTTCTACTTTCTTTCATTTCTCCAGTTGTAAAGTCCCAGGAAGGACTCTGATTGCTCTGGTTTGATTCATGCGCCCTCCCTCACACTGAACTAATTGTTGTTTGGGAATAAAGCACTCGGATTTTGTCCAGATGGAGCCATATGCTCATCTCTGGCCTCGGCTGGGGATGAAGTGGATAAGAGGATGGCAGCTCTCCCTTTGGACCATGTGGCTGGAGAAAGACTAGGAAGAGAAGCAGATCCCATGGCTATGACAGTTATGGTTTCTGGGGGCATCCTTGGAGCTGGAAAACCAAGCTAGTTTGTGTCAGTGACAAATGGTTCTAGAGGAAGACTTGGAAAAGTCTGAAAGGGAGGTGTATGAATTTAGCCATTGCCGCATAAGAAACAACATTCAAACTTAGTAGCTTAAGATAATACCAATTAACTCACAATTCTACAAGTTGACAGAATTGGCCCAGTTGGATGGTTTTTCTGGTCTTGGCTGGGCACGTTCCTGAATCTGTAGTTGCCTGCCAGTCAATTACTAGCTCTGCTTTTAGGAACCGACTGGCTCAACTAGGGTGCCAAAGGTGACGGGGCCATATAGTCCTTGTCATCCAGCTGGATAGCCTAGGGTTGTTGACACAGAGGCTCAGAATGTTTCCAAGACAATGAACAGAAACATGCAAAGCCTCTTCGGGCCTGGGCTCAGAACTGGCACAAGATCACTTTTGCCATATTCTATCACCAGAGAAAGCCACAGGACAGCCAAGATTCAAGGGGAGGGGAAATAGATTCTAACTTTCCATGGAAAAGCTTGGAAAGCACAGGGAGGAGTGAGGAATCTTGGCCATTTTTTCAGACTACTATTATAGGAGAGAAATAAGAGAGTAAGAGGAAACAGAAGGAAATGAAGGGTTGACAGCAGCAAGAGGGTAGAGAAACCAGGAGGAATAAAATCATGGGCAGTGTGCTTACGTGACAAGGCAGGTAGCCTGATGGGATGTTGAAGGCCATAATGTCAAATGCAGGTGTTGTCATCTGGGGCACAGGATGGTAGAGGCAGGAGGACACATGCATCGTGGTCTCAGCCTCCTGAAACCTGGTCCCAACACTGCACCTTTGATATTTCATTTTTTTTTTTTAATTTATTTTGAGAGGGAGTCTCACTCTGTCGTCCAGGTTGGAGTGCAATGGCGCGATCTCAGCTCACTGCAGCCTCCACCTCCCAGGTTCAAGCAATTCTCCAGCCTCAGCCTCTTGAGTAGCTGGGATTACAGGTACCCGCCACCACACCCAGCTAGTTTTTGTATTTTTAGTAGAGGTGGGGTTTCACCATGGTGGTCAGGCTGGTCTCGAACTCCTCACCTTGTGATCTACCCGCTTCAGCCTCCCAAAGTGCTGGGATTACAGGCATGAGCCACCATGCCCAGTCTCATCAAGCTATTATTTTAATTGTCTATCTCGAGTAAGACATCACGACTCTGCCTCAGCCAAGAATTGCCAGGTACAGGAACAAGCCAGGGAAGACTGGGAGGCATTTCAAAAGCAGATCTAAGTTTCGTTCTCTCCTTTTGTTTATGCATTTTGCTTTATAAAAATTAAAAAGATAAAAGGAAGGCAGCCCCTGTGTTCCACTAAACTGGCTGTTAGGGGACTCCAGAGGCAAATTAGCGAGTGTGTTATGATGATAGCATCTAGTTAAGCCAGCAAAATGGCTCCTCAGACTCCATCAGTGGATCTGGTAGGTGGGAGCTCTCACAATATCTGAGAAAACCAAGCATTTGTTTCCAACAGTCAAGTTAGAAGCTTCAGCAGACAGCAGCTCCTTACTCAGGAGTTTCTGCCTGGGGAGAATGTACAAGGAACTGCCAAAAGAAGTGGGTGGATGGAGGAAAGATTGAGGAGGGGATCCTGGAAAGAGCTCATGGTTTGGCAACAGAAAACCTGTATTTGTGAGAAGTCCTTTCTGCCACTTTTAAGCTGGGTGACCTTGTGCAAGTTATTCTCTGAACCTAAGTACCCGTATCTGCAAAATAAGGATAATAATAATATCTACCTCAATGGAAAATATTAATGATTCAATGAGATATGCTGGTAGTACAATCATGTGAAAAGTTTAAACACAAGGCATAGTTTTTGCTATTTTGGGAAGGTTCAGTTCCATGAGTCAGAGGCAAGATGTGGAATGGATAATAAAATTTGTTCCTGAGCTATAAAAATCCTCACTTCTATTCCATAGTCTCAAATAAATGAGAATTCTCTATCAGAAATTGCCAGGGAAAGAAGGAGCTCTCCTACAAACATTACTACCCTGCATCAGTAATTCTATCCAGAGCGATTTTCAGCATATTAATTCAATACATGTGGCAACATCATTGGACTTGGGCTGAATTGGGACTCTTGGACTTCCTGCCCCAGGCTCCAGGTCTCCAGAGCTCCCTTCCCATCACTGCAACCCTGGAAACTGTGCCTTGGCTGGAGCAGTAATACACCAGAGACAAGCAAACTTAATTTGCATTCAAACTGATTCAAGAAAAGTAAAAATAAATATTGTCCACATTTTTTAAAGAAATGATACCTTTTTAAAAATGTAAAACTAGAAAATGCAACAAGTACGACTGCACTTCAGAGTGGTTTACTATTTCTCTGTTATCAAAGTCAGGTGTGTGTGTGTGAGAGAGAGAGAGAGACTAAAAATGCCAATAATTATTTCATTAGCAAGCTGGACTTCTCACAAATATTGGTTTTCTATTGCCAAGTCATAAGCTCATTCCAGGATCCCCCCGAAACCTTTCCTCTATTCACCCACTCTTTTGGCAGTTCCTTGCACACTCCCCCTAGGCAGAAACTCCTGAGTAAGGAGCATCTTTCTGCTTCAGCTTCTAACTTGGCTCATGAAAAGACACGCTTAGCTATTTCAGCTATTGTGAGAGCCCTGACCCACCAGATCCACTGATAGTCAGAGGACCCATGCAAGATTTGACTATTAACACATGCATCCTTGAGTAAAATTTTTGTGCAATGAAGCTTGTAGGTGCTAGGTAGAGAGAGATTTGAGGAATTTTGGAGGCAAGGCAGTGAAGTGGTACCAAATAGTTTGTACTCAGAGATGGTGAAAGAGAGAAAAGGGCTGGACTTCCCACCCCACCACTTTTTTCTTTTTTTTTTTTTTTTTTTTTTTTTGAGACGGAGTCTCGCTCTGTCACCCAGGCTGGAGTGCAGTGGCCGGATCTCAGCTCACTGCAAGCTCCGCCTCCCGGGTTTACACCATTCTCCTACCTCAGCCTCCCGAGTAGCTGGGACTACAGGCGCCTGCCACCTCACCCACTAGTTTTTTTGCATTTTTTAGTAGAGACGGGGTTTCACCGTGTTAGCCAGGATGGTCTCGATCTCCTGACCTCGTGATCCGCCTGTCTCGGCCTCCCAAAGTGCTGGGATTACAGGCGTGAGCCACCGCGCCCAGCCACTTTTTTCTTTTTTATCATTATTTTCTGAGGTCCTTGCAAAGTGCTGGCACTTAATATATCCTCAATAACTATTTTCTGAACAAATGAATAAAAAGTACATGCAGGAACAGGCCATAAATCAGGTGGCATCCCAACTAATGTGGAATTTAAATTTAAAAATACACTTTGAATGACTGCTTTATTTCTCTAGACCTAATCTATAAATTCCTAGGAGGACACATTCTTGCAACATTTCATCAAAAGAAGGAGAAACACGGCTTCCGACTCTTCTTCCTGGCTCCCTGTATCTCTGTCTGACACCCATCTGGGACCATGTCATTTACCATGTGTCTGCACTTCTGAATGCCAGTTCCCCGCCAATGTCAGAGCCTGTGCTGTGACCGTAGCAGGAACAGCTTCCCTGCTTGAAGTTCAGAAGTTGCATAAGAGCTGGACAGGCTTCTCAGCTCAGTGAAGGATGGCCACCGAGTGAGTGAGCAAGGCTGTGCATCTTGGAGTTCAAAATGGTTATTTTCATTTTTGTTTGTTGCTGCTCTTATATTGAGGTAAATTACAAATGATGTGAGCCACCTTTATTCAAAAAGCATTGATAAAGTTCCTACTATTTGCCAAGCTTTGTTCTAGTCTCTGAGAATATAGAATGACATTAAAAAAAAACAAAAAGAAGTGTATATACTGACATGGAGGCACACCAAAAAATTTTTTAAAATAACAAATTAAGGCCGAGTGCAGTGGCTCATGCCTGTAATTCCAGCACTTTGGGCAGCTGAGGTGGGTGGATTGCCTGAGGTCAGGAGTTTGAGACTAGTCTGGTCAACATGATGAAACCCCGTCTCTATTAAAAATATAAAAAAAGCAGCCAGGTTTAGTGGTATGTGCCTGTAATCCCAGCTACTTGGGAGGTTGAGTCAGGGGAATTGCTTGAACCAGGGAGGTGGAGGTTGCAGTGAGCCGAGATCACACCACTGCACTTCAGCCTGGGTGACAGAGCGAGACTCCATCTCAAAACAAAACAAAACAAAACAAAATTAATACATACAATGTTATGTGATGAGCACTTTGGAGAAAATATAGGGAAAGTGGCAGAGAGGGGGGCCTGCTCTATTAATTGGGTGGCCAGGGGAGATAGGAAGGGGGTTATACTGAAGACAAAGCTTGGGGGGGCAGAGAACACATATGTACCCAATGGACATCTCCTTCAAGAAGGAGAGGAAGAGAAAGGACTGAGCTACTCATGTGTAGTTCCTCTTCCCTACTCACCAATCAAAGAAAAAAATGAATCCTCCCCAGAGGCAAAAATGGGGGTGAGAGGAGAGAGGCCAGAAATGTTACAATAATTTATATCTGTCCTCATGGAAGGGAAACAGCAGCAACAGGAAGATGCTCTGTCCTTATAAATATTAAGTAAGATGACCCATGTAAAACACTCAGCAGAGTGTCTGGTCCATAGTGGACACTCAATAATAACAATACCAAAAATAACAGCAGCAATTGCCATTATTAACGAGTGTACAATATGTGCCAGACAGGATACTAGGCACTTTCTGGATAGATTCTCATTTTGTCTTCGCAATGATCCTGGAAGGAAGGTTTCATTATTATATTGAGCCACATAAAATCACCAGTATTTTACTATTTAAGCTAATATGATCCCTAATTGACAGATAGGAAAATAATTTTAGTTATTATTATTTTTACTACTCTTCTTTCCATCAATGATCACTGTCCATTTTTAAACTTAAAGAAGCCCATCCAATCCACAATGCAAGGTAAGACAGATATACTGTCCTTGTTTCTTCTTCTTTTCATGAGGCTGAATTTGTGTCTGGTCATTTTTCCCCATTCTACAGCGGTCCTCCTGGAGCATATTCCAAAAGGCTGAAAAGGTCTTTTTGCTTGTTTTTGAGACAAGGTCTCACTCTGTCACTCAGGCTGGACTGCAGTGGCACAATCACGGCTCACTGCAACCTTTGCCTCCCAGGCTCAAGTGATCCTCCCACTTCAGCCTCCTGAGTAGCTGGGATTACAGGCCTGCACCATCATGCCTGGCTAACTTTTGTATTTTTAGTAGAGACGGTTTCGCCATGTTGATCAGGCTACTGTCAAACTCCTGATCCCAGGTGATTCACCCACCTCGGCCTACCAAAGTGCTGGGATTACAGACTGAGCCACCCACTGTGCCCAGCTGAAAAGCCTTTAGTGGCTGGTTTATGGTCATCCTGGGTCCCACCTTAGCAATATTTTTTATCACTAACTTGGATGAAGATTTAGCATACTGAGCAAATGTGTAGATGACATAGTGCTGAGAGAGTTTGATGAGCAAGAATGATTCAAAAAATAAAATGGGCCAGGTGCAGTGGCTCACACTCGTAATCCCAGCACTTTGGGAGGCTCAGGCTGGCAAATCACCTAAGTGCAGGAGTTTGAGACCAGCCTGGCCAACATGGCAAAACCTTGTCTCTACTAAAACTACAAAAATTAGCCAGGTGTGGTGGCGCACACATAATCTCAGCTACTCTGGATGCTGAGGTATGAGAATCGCTTGAACCCAGGAGGCAGAGGTTGTAGTGAGCTGAGATCACACCACTGCACTCCAGCCTGGGTGACAGAGTGAAATTCCATCTCAAACAAAAAAGTAAAAAGAAAAATAAAATGTAGAGCTTCCATCAAAGTAACCAAATCCAATTAGATTATATGCATCAGAAATAAAGTCATTCATGCATACATGCATTCTTTCACTCAGAAATAGTTATTTGGTTTCTATCATACATCATGTATTCTGCTAGGTGCTGGGGATTCAAAGATGAACAAGATAGACAAGGTATCTGTTCTTGTTCTGTAGAGCTCACAATTTAGTTCAGGAAACCAATCTTACACAAGTTAATCAATGACATAACTACCAATTGTGATAAGTGCTATGAAGTGGGATGACATGCAGCATAGGTAGGTGGGGAGAGACTGCTTAGAAGTTTATGGTTTGTGGTCCGGGAAGGACTTGCATCATGGGAAGGAGACAGACAGACTTGAGAAACCATAAGAGTGGGAAAACCTTTCCTGGCTGAGGCCACGCCTTGTGCCAGGTTCCTGAGCTGAGAATGACCTTGGTGAGCTGCAGGAATTAGAGACTCAAGGGACGAGGGTGGAAGAGGTGAGGAGGACAGTGACTGGAGATGAGAAGTAAGCAGGAACCAGATTGCACAGGGCCTCAGCAAGAAAAAGAAAAGGCGCTTTATTCCTTGTGACTAAATGTGTGCTAATCCCCTCGGGCTCAAAAACTACCTGCTCAAATACTGGTGAGGGAGCACTGAGAGAGCCCATGAACTTTGGTAATGACTTAATGATTGAAGTAAGCCATAAGTCAGCCTGGCCGCGGCAGGATGTGGTTGTGGAGAGCTAGGTAGGCTGCCACTGTATCAATAGAGTGACCTCATTCACTATAAAGAGAGCATCCTGTCCCTCTGTGATACTCAGAGACACCTGTGGCTCTGCAATCAGACAACAGCAGCACATTTTTCAAATGGCATCCACAAACTCAAACACATCTAGACGGAAAACAGAATCCCAAAGCGTCCATAAAAACATAACGTGTAGAACCAATGAGGAAAACGTGGCCCCCTGGACTGAAGAAAAGCAGGCTTTGAGGGTATGAGTGTTGCCTTTGTGGGTCTGAAGCGCTGTCGTGTAGCAGAAAACAACACCACTTGAGAACTTAAGAAGGCCCAGGAAAGACATTGTGCTTTAAAGTGGGCATCTCGTTGAATATGTCCCATAACCCCTGTGAAGCAGGGAGTGTTCGCCCCATTTTCATCTTTCACATAAAGGAACTGGCACTCAGGAAAAGCCTTTATCTGAGATTTTATCACTAATTAGTGACAAGGTGGGATTAGAACTCAGGACTAAGCTGGTGGTCTTCCCCTTACATCACACGACCCTCAAGTGAAAGAAAGTTGCTTACTCATTATGAGCCCAAAGGACAGAGAGAGGTACAGATTACCCAGAACTGTTCTCCGTGGAAGGCACTTTCTGGGAACGTGTGTGCTGTATAACAACGGAGTTGTGCAGCCTCATCCCGGGAGGTATTTGACCTGAAGCCAAACTTTTGTGAAAAAACTGTAGTGGGATCCCACATGTTGCAGGGAGGATGGACTTGGGCTCTGAAGGCTCTTTCAGCATTGACAAGATTATCTGGCTGCATCTCTAGAACAGTTTCCACGTATGCATAACTACTGTGTTGAAAATACTATGGGAGGTATACAGAGCAATGAAATGAACTTGAGGATCCAGAGAGAAACCTATGTATCTATGGCCAATTGGTTTTGAAAAAGGGTATTAAAGAAGGAGACTAAATAATAGGACTCACCACCCTTCTTCCTGACCAGCTCAAGGAGATGAGCCTCCCATTGCCTCATCATCCATAGCTCTGCCCAAGATCACTGAAAGCCAAGTGGAACAAGTCTATAAGCTCTGATTTGACTCCTGGTCCTGCTCCTCTCTTGGATAGAATCTGGTCTAAAGAGGATGGCCCAGATATACCATATGTTCCCTTCTTCAGACCAGACTCAAACCCATTTCACAGATCCATCTGGCCCAGGGGCAAGACTGATCTCACTTTAGACTTAAGTTCCACAGAAGGGCAAAGGTCAAGAGTGGAATTTTCCTCTCTTCTTGAAGACCTACTCATTTAAAATTAAGAGGAAAATCCCTACACATAGGTTGCCATAAGCATGACCATACTTCATGCAGGTAAACTACATTACTCTGGCTCATGAGTCACAGTACGTGCTAAATTAGCAAATATATCCATACAACCTACAGTCCACACAGGAACAAATATATACACAAAATCAACGCACATGACACACCCACTCCATACACATACATACCTTTCTACATACCTAAAAGCCTCCACCTCTTGCACAATCACAAGTATTCAATACACATGCACACAATACATACATGTGCATGCACACACATGGTATAGGTATACTTCTAAGTATATACACACCTGCTACTGACCATCACCACTGGAAAATTATCCCCAGGCTGCCTGATTTTTCTCCCAATTCAGAGTTAGCAAAGGTCTTGTCTTACCTCCCCTATTCTTGCACATGCGAGCAGATGGGAAAACGTCTTGCGCATATCAGAGGAATCACGTGCTCTCTGCCTTCTCACAACCTCGTCTATAAATAAATGTAACATCACATTTCCTGGTCCCCTAGGGCAAGGGATTAGTTAGGAGCATGGGTTAGTAATCACTAGATAAACAATTACATCTCCTGAATTGGAAACCAGGTGATCCTGTCCAGCTGGAAAGGTATGAAAAGGCTTCGCTCTTTGCTTTGAACAAAATAAACCCTCTCTTTAAATCCCCTTTTGCAGAAAAGCAGGAGATAAGAAGCAAATGAAAGTCTACTAATCTATTTTCTTTCATAAGAATAATGTCTTTTTTTTTTTTTTTTTACTTTTTTTATTCCACAGAAAGTGCCAATGGAATTGGTGATGGAAGGAGAAAGACAAAGTTGTAGCCACAGATATTTCAGCTTTAAGACGTTCCTCACCTCTTCCCCCTAAGTCTCAGGTTCCCCATCAATGGAATGAAATGGACATACTAGACATCTCTTGGCTCTATTCCATGTCTAATGTCCTTTGTGAGCTAGTTTCATTTCACATTAAACGTCATACGGCCTGGATTCAAATTCTAGCTATGCTGCTTACAGGGAAACTTTATTTTTTTTAAACTTTATTTTAGGTAAAGGGTACCTACTCAAGTTTGTTACATAGGTAAACTCATGTTACAGGGGTTTGTTGTACAGATTATTTCTCCACCCAGGTACTAAGCCTAGTATCCAATAGTTATTTTTTTCTGTTCCTCTCCCTCCTCCCACCTTCCACCATTTAGTAGGCCCCAGTGTCTGTTGTTGCCTTCTTTGTGTCCATGAGTTCTCATCATTTAGCTCCCACTTATAAGCAAGAACATGTGGAATTTGGTTTTCTGTTTCTGTGACAGTTGGCCAAAGATAATGGCCTCCAACTCTATCCATGTTCCCTCAAAATACATGATCTGTTTCTTTTTTATGGCTGCATAGTATTCCATCATATATATGTGCCACATTTTTTTTTATCCAATCTGTCATTGATGAGCATTTAGGTTGGTTCTGTGACTACTGTTGTAAATGGTGCTTCAGTGAACATGCACATGCATGTGTCTTTACGGTAGAATGATTTATATTCCTTTGGGTATATACCCAGTAATGGGATTGCTGGTTCAAATGGTAGTTTTGGTTTTAGCTCTTTGAGGAATCAGCACACTGCTTTCCACAATGGTTGAACAAATGTACACTCCCACCAACAGTGTATAAGTGCTTCCTTTTCTTTGCAACCTCACCAGCATCTGGCAACCTTAAATAAAACAGTTAATTTCAGTAAACCTCAGATGTCTCTTCTGTAAAATGGAGAATTAATACCCAAGTTGTAGGATTACTGGAGAATTCAATGAAATAATGACCACAGTGCCCTGCAAAACCTAATCAATCTTAATGTATTAGTTGCTGGCTGACTTGAAGAAGTGTCTCCCAGTGACTCATTTCCCACGTTTGTAAAAGTTGAAGTGTGGTGAATAAATACATGCGAAGTGCCGAGTGTCGCAGAGAAAGTAAAAGTATTATGTTAACTCCTTCCTTGTCTTCATGGCAGCAAGATTAGGGTTTTGGTGTGGAGCTAATATCACACACATAGTATTATTGTGACTTCTTTTGGATGGGTCTCATCTTACATCCACATATATATTATAAGTTCTCTGAGGGCATCAGGTATTAAAGACTATGCTTTGTCTTGAAAGTTAGTGCAATATGCTAAACTAGGGATCATGAGGTCAGAGATATAGCTCTGGTTTTCCACCTATATACCAAGGAATCCAAGGGAGTCATTAAGAATCCCAGGATCTCATTTTTCAGATTTATATGATGTGAGTGCTAGTAATCTATTAGTGTCTCATTTCATAGAGCTGTTGTGAGGCTCAAAAGGGGCAACCAATGTGAAAGCACTTCAAGAAGTATTCAGTCCTTAATCAGGTCCCTTTCTGGATCAGTAGATATTGCTGAAGTAGGTACTTGGCCAAGGTGCGGTGGCTCACACCTGTAATCCCAGCACTCTGGGAGGCTAAGGTGGGTGGATCACCTGAGGTCAGGAGTTCGAGACCAGCCTGGCTAACATGTCTCTACTTAAAAAAAAAAAAAAAGAAAGAAATTACCCAGGTGTTGTGGCAGGTAAAATTACAGTAGCTGTAATCCCAGCTACTCAGGAGGCTGAGACAGGAGAATCACTTGAACCCAGAAGATGGAGGACGCAGTGAGCTGAGATTGCGTATTGCACCCCAGCCTGGGCAATAAGAGCAAAACTCCACTGTCCCACCCCTCCAAAAAAAGAAAAAGTCACCACAAATAAATCAAGATGAAATTCTAAAACATGTCAAGTAACTTTCAAGAAGAAAAGAGAAACAGAAAACAAAACAATGGCAGACTTAAGCACTAACATATTAATGATTATCTTGTATGTAAATAATCTAAATACACAGGTCAAAAGGTGGATTGATAGAGTGGATAGAAAAATCATGCCCAAATTTATGCTTCTCATAATAATCTCACTTAAAATTCAATAACAGAGGAAGGTTAAAAGTAAATGAATGAAATGAGATAAACCATCAAAAATTAATTTTTCAAATAAAAAGCCAGAATGGCTAAATATCTGATAAAGTAGATTTCAGAAAAAGAAGTTACTAGAGACAAAGAAGGATATCAGATAATTATAACAGCATCAGTCTATGAGAAAGACATAATGATTTGAAATGTGTACACATCAAACAACAGAACCCCAAAAAACTGACGGAACTGAAAGTGGTAATAGTGAAGTCCACAATTATACTTGGGGGCTCCAACCTGCCTTTCTCAGCAACTAACAGAATTACTAGATAGAAAATCAGTAAGGACATAGAACATCTGAACAACACAACCACAAAGATAAAGTTGACATATATAGAGCACTTCACCCAACAACAGCAAGATAACACATTTTTTTCAAGTAGCTAGTGCATATTCATGAAGATGTCATACCTGGAGCATAAAACAAATCTAAAAAAAAAAAAAAGAATTGCAGTGTGTCCTCTGACCATTACAGTATCTAACCAGAAATCAGTAGAAGAGCAACAGAACAATCTCTAAACATGTGAAAATTAAATAACAGACCAGGAACAGTGGCTCACGCCTGTAATCCCAGCACTTTGGGAGGCCAAGGAGGATCACTTGAGGTCAGGAGTTCAAGACCAGCCTGGCCAACATGGTGAAACCCTGTCTCTACTGAAAATACAAAAATTAGCTGGGTGTGATGACAGGTGCCTATAATCTCAGCTACTCAGGAGGCTGAAGCAGGAGAATCACTTGAATCTGGGAGGCAGTGGTTGCAGTGAGTGGAGATCATGCCACTGCACTCCAGCCCAGGTGACAGAGTGTGACTCTTGTTGAAAAGAAGGGAAGGAG
>NC_037678.1:16121608-16259597 GCF_003255815.1 Theropithecus gelada
TTTTTTTTAAATGCGTAGAACTGAATGGAAATAAGAGCATAACACAGCAATATGTGTACGATGCTTCTTAAGCATACTGAGAGGGAAATCAATAGCATTAAATGCTTACACTAAAAAGGAGGAGATACATCAATGATTTCAGTTTCTATTTCAAAACATTAGGGAAAAAAGGCAAAATAAACCCAAAGGAAGCAAAACAAAGAAAATAGTGATAAAAGCAGAACTCAATGAGATTTAAAATAGGGAAATAATAGAAATTCAACAAAATAAAAATATGTTTCTTTGAAAAACATTAATAAAATTTATAAACCTCTAGCAAGACTGACAAAGATGAAAAGAGAGAAGACGCAAATCACCAGGATCAGGAATGAAATGGAGTATCACTTCAGGTCCTGAGCCACTGAAAGACTGATAAGGAGAAAAATACAGACAACCTTATGCTCACAAATTTAACAATTTAGAATAAAGATCAATTCCTCAGACACCACAAACTATCAAAGTACACCTAAAATGAACAATCTGAATAGCCCTACATCCATTAAGGAAACTAAATTTGTAATTTAAAATCTCTGGAAAAGCAAATTATCCAGGACCAGATAGTCTCATTACTGAGTCTTACCAAACAGTTAAATAAGAATTAACACCAGTTTTACACAATTTCTTCAAAAATATAGAAGAAAAGAGAACACTTCCCAACTCATTTTAAATAACGCCAGTTTTACCATGACATGAAAACCACGTAAAAACAGCACCAAGAAAACTGCAGACAGTATGTCTCATGAACATAAGCACCAAAATCTTCAACATAATATTAGTAAACTAAATGCAGCAATTCTAAAAAGAATTATACATCATACAAAAGGGAGAATGTATTCCAGGGATGCAGGGCTGCTTTTAAAATCAGGCAACATAACGCACTCTATTAACAAACTAAAAACGAAAAATCACGTTTGTATCAATTGATGCAGATAAAACATTTGACAAAATTCAACAGCCATTTGGTTTTTTTCTAATCTCAGTAATTAGGAATAGGGAGAAATTATTTAAACTCAATAAGTAGTACCTACTAAAGTCCTACAGCCAACATCATATTTAATGGTAAAAGACTTAATATTTTTCTCCTAAGATCATGACCAAGGCAAGTGGTGCACTCGCTGTTACTATTCAACATAGCACTGAAAAATTCTAGCCACTACAGTAAGGCAAGAAGAAATAAATAAGTAGGAGGCACAGAAAGAAAGAAAATTTACTCTGTTTGCAGTTGACATGATTGATAATTGCCTGTGTAGAAAAAATCTACCAAAAACAAAACATAACAACAACAACAAACCTTCCTCCAATGACTAAGCCTAGTAAGTGACTTCAACAAGATTCCAGGACACAAGATCAACACACACAAGTCAATCACATTTCTATACACTCACAATGAACATGTAGAATCACAATTAAAAACACAATACCATTTTCCAATGACAATGAAATACTTAGGTATATACTTAATATGTATAAAATACATGTTTGTAATATAAAACAAAACATGAATGTAATATGCTGAAAACAACAAAATGCTGACAAAAGAAATCAAAGACTAAAATAAATGAAGAGACATACTGTGTACATGGATCAAAAGACTCAACATAAGATGTCAGTTCTTCTTAAACTGGTGTGGCATTTTAATTCTCACAAAATCCCAGTAATGTTTTTATTTCTAAATGTAGACAAGCTCATTCTAAAATTTATCAAAAATGCCACAAGCCCTAGAATAACTAAAGCAATCTTAAGAAAGAAGAATAAAGTGAGAGGAATCAATCTGTTACAAAAGCTTGCTTTATAGTTACAGCAATCAAGACAATGTGGTTTTGGTAGAGGTATAGACATATAGACCAATGGAACAGAATAGAGAATCCCCAGAAATATCCCATGGAAATATTTCCAACAGACTTTTGGTATCAAGGAAGGAAACATGGTCTTTTCAATAAATGGTACGAAGCAATTGGACTTCCATAGACAAAATGAACCTTGACCTAAGTCACCTTATGTAAAAAAATACTGAAAATGGATCATGCACTTAAATGTAAAATGGATAAAACTTTTAGACAAGATGTAGAAAAAATCTTCAGAATTTAGGACTAGGCAAAGAGTTATTAGACTTAATACCAAAAGCAGAACCCATAAGTGGAAAAATTGATAAACTGAATCTCATCAAAATTTAAAACTTTTACTCTGTGAAATCTCCTGTGAAGAAGATAAAAAGACAAGGTACAAAGTGGGAGAAAATATTTGCAAACTATATACCTGACAAAGTACTGGTATTTAGAATATACAGAGAGAGCTTTCAAACCAAACAATCAAATTAGAAAACGGGCAAAATACATGAGCTTCATCATTAGTCATCAAGAAATGCAAATTAGAGCCACAGTGAAATATCACTATACACCTATCAGAATAGCTAAATTAAAAATAGTGACACCACCAAATGCTGATAAGGATGAGAAACTAATCACTCTACGTTGCTGGTGGAAACGTTAAATGGTACAGCCACTCTGGAAACATTTTCTGTTTCTTGTAATATTGGAGATACAATTACTATACCACCCAGCAATTACACTCCTGTGCATTTATCCTAAGAAAAAGAAAACATGTTCACACAAAAACCTGCACACAAATGTTTACAGCAACTTTATTTGTAATAGTGAAAAATTGGAATCATTCCAGATGTGTTTCAACAGATGAATCGTTAAACTGTTGTGTATACCTACTATGGAATGCTACTCAGCTATAAATATAAAACTATTGATACATGAGATAACTTGGGTGAATTTCCAAGCAATTATGCTTAATAGAAAAAAGCCAATTCCAAAAAGTCACCTACAGTATGATTCCATTTATGTCACATTTTTGAAATGACAATATTTTAGAAATGGAGACCAGATTAGTGTTTCTCAGTGGTTAGGGGAACAGGATTCGGGGGGAACACAGGTGAACATGGTGATAAAAGGGCAACATGAGAGATACTTCTGGGGTTGGAGCTGTTTGTTATCTTGACAAATGTGGTTGTCAGTACACAAGTTGTCACACAATAAAACTGCATAGCACTTAATAAACACATGAAGATGGGCAAAAGTAGAACAGGAAAAATCTGAATATGATCAGTGTATTGTATTGATGTCAATTTCCTAGTTGCAACATTATACTATAGTTTCACAAAATATCATCACTGAGAAAAATGGCACACTGTGCAAGGGATCTCTCTGTATTATGTCTTACAACTGCATGTGAATCTATAATTATCTCAATCGGTTTCAACTTTTTTCAAAAAAATTCAAAATAAAATGCATGGCAGGCTGTATTTGGCCTATGCACCATGGTTTTCAGCCCTGATCTAGAGCATCATTTCCCAACCATGGAAGCACATTAAAATCACCTGGGCCAGGTGTGGTAGCTCACGCCTGTAATCCCAGCACTTTCGGAGGCTGAGGCAGGTGGATCACCTGAGGTCAGGAGTTTGAGACCAGCCTGGCCAATATTGTGAAAACCCATCTCTACCAAAAATACCAAAATTAGCCAGGCATGGTGGTGTGTGCCTGTAATCCCAGCTACTTGAGAGGCTGAGGCAGGAGAATCACTTAAACCTGGGAAATGGAGGTAACAGTAAGCCAGGATCATGCCACTGCACTCCAGCCTGGACAACAGAGCAAGACCCTGTCTCCCCACCCCCGCCCCGCCCCCAAAAAAATCACCTGGGGAGATTTTACAGACAGAAATGTCAGGCAGGCATGGTGGCTCACGCCTGTAATCCCAGCACTTTGGGAGGCCGAGGTGGGCAGATCACGAGGTCAGGAGATCAAGACCATCCTGACCAACATAGTGAAAACCCATCTCTACCAAAAAATACAAAAAAAAAAAAAAAATAGTTGGGTGTGGTTGTGCGCACCTGTAGTCCCAACTACTTGGGAGGCTGAGGCAGGAGAATTGCTTGAACCCAGGAGGCGGATGTTGCAGTGAGCAGAGATCGTGCCACTGCATTCCAACCTGGCGACAGAGCGAGACTCCATCTGAAAAAAGGGGAGGAGAGGGGAGGGAAGGTCTGGGGTCTACCCCAGAGACTTTGCTTTTAATTCATTTGGGCTGAAACCTAGGCATGTATATTTGTTCAGAATTCCCCCAGGGAATTCTAATCAAGTTGGAGAGCCACTGATCCTTTGAATATAAAATGCCACTTTTGTTTTCTCTTTTCTCCTTATTTCACATTTAATCAGATACCAAAACCTAGAAATATGCCCATAGAAAAAATTTAAACCTTTCCTTCCTATCTATCAAGACTACCAGTGCCTTAACTCAGGCCTTCATCACTCATCACATGAACTGACATAACAAACTCTGAACTGCTTGGTTTGTGTCCAGTGCTTCCCCTTGAAATGACCTCTGGTGGTATTTTCAAACTGCATATCTGATTGTGGCACTCTTTTGCATAAAATCCTTTGTAAGTTCCACTTTGCCTGAAAGAGTCCATCTCTGCTCTTTCACCAGGCCTATTTAATCTAGCCCCTACCTACCGCTTCCTCCTCCTCTCCATCCTACTGAACTTCCCTCCCACTCATACCGCACTTCTCACACTCTTTGGACACTCCTAGCCTTTTCACAGCTTTATACCTCTGTATATGCTAGGCCTAAAATCAACTTTTAAAAAACTCCTTCACTGGGAAAATTCCTACTTTTCTTTCAAGACAATCCTTTCAATGAAGGCTTCTCCAGGAAGAGCAACTCCTCACTTCTCTGGACTTCTCACCATCTCACTTCACTCACACCATCTTTCATCAAGTCCATCCCATATGCTAAGTTGTATGTTTCTGAAGGCCAGTGGCCAGGGCTTGTTCGGCTCTATATTCTGGGTGTTTAGCACAGGATTTGGAACATTGTCGCATTTTTAAAGGGCTGAAATAATTGAAATAAGGAAGTGAGTCAAGATTAGAACCCTGCTACTCACACTCATTCTTGTGTCTTTTTTTTTTTTTTTTTTTTGAGATGGAGTCTTGCTGTTGTCACCTCGGCTGGAGTGCAATGACATGATCTTGGCTCAATGCAACCTCCGCCTCCTGGGTTCCAGCAATTCTCCTGCCTCAGCCTCCCAAGTAGCTGAGGTTACAAGCGCCTGTCACCATGCCCGGCTAATTTTTGTATTTTTAGTAGAGATGGGGTTTCACCATGTTGGCCAAGCTGGTCATGAACTCCTCACCTCAGGTGATCCACCCGCCTCAGCCTCCCAAAGCGCTGGGATTACAGGCATGAGCCACCATGTCTGGCCTCATCTTTGTGTCTTAAGTATCATTAACTTCAGGAAGTCTTTTCTGAGGCTTACAAAGGAGGTGTGCTACCATCGAAATATTTGTGTTCCCTCAAAATTCAGAGGTGGAAACTTAACGCCCAAGATGTGATGGTGTTAGGAGGTGAGACCTATGAGGAGGTGATTGTCTCATGACAGTACAGCTCCTGTGGATTGGATTGGTGCCATTATAATACAGGACCCAGAGAGCTCCCTCACTCCTTCCACCATGTGAGGACTCAGTGAAAAGATGTGGTCTATGAACCAAGAAACGGACCCTCAATGGACAAAAAATCAATGGGCATCTTGATCTTGGACTTCCCAATCTCCAGAGCCATGAGAAATAAGTTTGTGTTTCTTATTAGTTACCCAGTATAATATATTTGCCATATCAGCTCGAGTGGATTGACTAAGACAAAGTGTGATGCCCTCGGCTATTTGCCCTGTAGCACCATGTGTGTTCTACTGTAGCACTATCACATTTTCAGCTAAAATCACTGAATTAAATGTCTGTTTCCTAACAGCTATAAACTCCATGGGATATGGAGTTCATTCATGAGATACAGGTATGTTCATTGCAGCATTTTTCACAATAGCCAAGATACGAAAATAATCTCAGTGTCTGTCTGTATCATTTAGTTCAAATCCTCGTTTCCCATACAAAAGGATGCTTCAGACCCAGTGCCTAGTACACAGTAAATGCTTAATAAATGGTGGTTTCATGAATAAATGCATGATTTCTCTGTAGTGATCTTTTAGCATATAAATTTTTCTTCTTTGCTTCTTACCCTGGAACTACAACTTCACTTTTCTATCATCATTTCTTAGCAGCAGGAAATACTATTTCCAAGCCAAATTGTTGAACCATCTGTCCTCTCCTTACTTGAGGAATGTCTTTGCTGCCCAAGTGGTGGGGAGGTGACAATTCATGACCAATCTGCTTTGTTAGGATTTGGATGTGACATCACTCTGTCTGCTGAGCCCACAACAGTCACAATCTCAATGGTCCTTAGGACTCATTTACACTAATTACAGAACATCCTTTTGTATGGGAAACGAGGATGTGAACTAAATGTGAGTGATCCCAAGAGGGCGGGTGGCTTTCAAAGTGCGATGTTATCATCTATGTTATGCAAATTGCATTTGGGCTGAAATATGAGTTCTGTTTGCCTGACTCAAAAGCGCTGGGTGAAAACATCAGAGTTACTGTAAAACATGGTGACATGCCAGAGCTCACACATTATGCTGAGAGGCCTCTGATACATGATACAGCAAAGGCGCTTCTCCTTTATTCTTTTATTCAGTGTTTGAGGGAGTTGCCGATCTAATAATAAATTCTTCTTCCCGGGAAGAAGACACCAGAAGAGGACAAAACAGCATTTTTGATTAAAAAAAAAAAGTATGTGTGTTCAGGGAGGAAATCGTTTTGCATTTTTTTCCAGCTCCTTCCATAGAAGGCAGTAGCACTGGAAAAATACACACTCATTTATCGTCACAGCAGCAGAACAGCAGGGACTCCTCACTGTCTGTTTTTCTAAAGATGGAAAATGGAGCCACAGGAGAGTTCTTGAGTACAGCAAGATGGAGCAGGGACCAGATTGTAGAAATGGGGTGTCCCTCCTGGAACCAGTAAGCTTTTGGGAGGACAGCATCATTTGAAAGGACAAAAGAATGGCCAGTCTGACTGCCAAGACATATGCTGTTTTGTATAGAATGAGATGACTCACTTGTGATAATTTGAAAAACCTAAATAAATGGTTTCTAAACTTTTTAAAATTACTTAGCCAGTAAGTTAAAAAAAAAATTAGGGAATGAATCCCCAACACATTTATTCCTGTTCTTTCCTCACCATTTGTCAGGAAAAGATAAACTCCACGAGGACAAATACTTTGTCTTATTCAATACTGCAGTTGAAGTGCCTAGAACGGGGCATGGGGCATAGTGAGTGCCCAATAAATAGCTGTTGATTGAAATAATAAACACATAAATAAATGCATGTATATTTATGTATGAATTGTATCCATGTACTCAAACTAATGTATATTCATGTAGCAAAATATTATGCAAATTTTAATGCATATCAGAAGATGGAAACATTTAAATAAAGAGATACAAATAAATATGAACAGTCGTTCTTGTGATTTGTTTTCCCCGTACTTGCCCCAAAATATTACCACCTATTTCACTTTGAACTGGATATCAAATTATTTTTAAACTTCAGTGTGAATATGAATTGCCAGGCAAGCCTTTTTTAAATGCGTATTTTTATCTAGCCCTTCCCTCTCTCATTCCTCAACCTTTGCCTTCAGATTCTGATTTAATAGGTCTGGTAAGGCAAAGCTTGGAAATTGCATTTTTAACAAGCTCCAAGAAAATTGTTATGCAAGTAGACTTGGAACTACACTTCACAAAACCTATTGTAAGAAAAAGTGTTGACTACCTGGGGCCTAAATCACTACATGTGCAAACCCCTGCAGTGAGTTTGCTTTACCTTCCAGGGTGATGCAGTTTTTTGGAGCTTGGCTTTTCAAATAGAAACACAAACACACACATACACAGACGTTCTCCACAATGCTTTGTACCCTAAGGGTCAAACAAAATCCAACTTCACCTACAGCAATGTCTGGAGCGGGTTGGGTACCAGAGACATCTCAGAACCATGGACAGCTCCCAGGCACCTACCAGCCACCCACTTACCATAGCCTCCTAAGGCATCATTCTCAGTTGTCTGCTGCCCCCTATCTGGGGAGTGCAAAGCAGCACATGTGTCTGTAAGATACTGAATGGAGTCAAGGCCCTGCTCCCTAAGAAGTCAACAGAACCTACACTGTACCTGAAGGACATTATAGTGGCCTCTCAATCTCCATCTGCCTGTTTCTTCTCAAGTGCTTCCTTCTCCAGAATGCTGTTGGCACTGAGCAGCAGTTCATATCAGCATCATATAATTCATGGCCACACAACACAAAAATCATAATATGAAGGGAGTACCCAAAATATTACTATCTACTTCATTGAGAGATGAGAAGTAGACAGGGGGTGAGAGAACAGCACCCCAAGTCGGGGAACTGGTTGATTAAGGGCATAGTGGCAAAACAATCCTACAAGCATGCAGTAAGCTCCTGTCATATGCCAGGCACTGTGAACAAGGCAACCGGATTAGGTAATTTTTTTCTTTCTTTAAACTTTCCATTTTAAAAAAATTTTAGACTTATAGAAAAGTTACCAAAATAATACAAAGTATTTACATTCTTAATGTTAACAACTTAACCGTAATTCAATTATCTAAATCAGGAAATTAACATTATAAATAATTCAAGTCTGACCAGCTTTCCCCCAATGTCCTTTTTCTGTTCTATAGTATAATCTAGAATTCCACATTGCACTTATTTGCCATGTTTTAGTTTTTTGAGTAACAATATCTTGTTCTTTCATTGTATTTCATTAATTTGATGTATAATTTTTTATATTTCATATACTTTATTAGCAATTCATAACACTGATTACATACAATGAATCGATGTAACATAGTATTTTCTTTCTGTATTTCTAGATACTATAAATATTCCTACGGTAATGAAAATAAGTACATACAAAAGGATGATGTACTTGTTTTTTCTTTGTTTTTATATTGTTAGATAAGAAATATATATTATAATCCAAATGAAAATGGGCAAAGGATCTGAACAGATATTTCTCCAAAGAAGACATAAATAGCCAACAGGCATATGAAATGGAGTGCAACATCACTAATCATCAGGGAAATGCATATTAAAGCCACTAGGAGATATCATCTCACTCACATTAGGATAGCTATTATCCAGGAGATAAGAGATAATAAATGTTGGGAAAGATGTGGAGAAAAGGGAACTCACATACACTGTTGGTGGGAATGTAGATGTGGGCAACCATTACAGAAAACAATGTGGAGGCTTCTAAAGAAATCGCAAATAGAATTGCCATTTGACCCAGCAATCCACTTCTGGTTATACACCCAAAGGAGATGAAATCACCACATCATAAAAATATCATGCTCTCATGTTCATTGCAGCATTTTTTACAATAGCCAAGATATGAAAATAAACTCAGTGTCTGTTGACAAATGGATAAAGAAAATGTGTGTAGGTATGTGTGTGTGTATACATATATACATATACATATATACACACATATACATGTACTATTCCATTGTATGTATGCATGTGTGTATATACACATAAGGAATATTATATGTGTATATATGTATACATACACACAATGGAATATTATTCAGCCTTTACAAAGAATATCCTGCCTTTTGCCACAACATGGATGAACTCAGATAATATCATACTAAGTAAAATAACCCAGACACAGAAAAAAAAATTGTATGATTTCACTTATACGTAGAATCTACACATTTTTTAAAGGTCAAATATGCAGATATAGAGAATAAAACCAGTGGCAGAGGATCAGGAAAGAAAATGAAGATCTATAGGTCAAAGGATGTAAAGTAGCAGATATGTAGAAATAAACAAATCTAGATATATAAGATACAAGATGAACACTATAGTTAATAAAATTGTACCGTATTAGGATTTTTGTTATGTAGATTTTAGCTGCTCATCACAAAAAAGATCTATGTGCAATAGATACATTAACTTGGTTCACTGTAGTAACAATTTTACTATCTATACTTATAACACCATGTTGTAAACCTCAAATATACACAATAAAGGGATGAGAAATTACTTAATGTTTACAAAGTGCATTATTCAGGTGATGGTTACACTAAAAGCCTAGACTTCATCGCTTTGCAATATATCCATGTAACAAAACTGTACTTGTACCTCTTAAATTTGTACAAATAAAAAAATTAAAAATATTGTATTTATTTATGATGCACATGATGTTTGGAAATATGTATACATTTTGGACTGGCTAAATCAATTAACCTGCCCATTAGCTCACATACTTATTTTTTTGTCATGAGAACTCTTAAACTCCCTTAGCAATTTAACATGACTTCAATATGTTTAAAGTGTAATGTTCAGTCATTTTGTAGAGCATCTCTCAATCTGGGTTTGTCTGATACTTCCTCACGATTACTTTTTGAGGTTTGAGGTTATAAATTTTTGGCAAAAATATTGACAAAAGTGATATACTCTTCCTGGTTCATCACATCAGGGTAATTTGATATCAAAATGACTTATTGGTGATATGAACCTTGAGCATTTGGTTAAGGTGATGTCTGCTGAGTTTCGTTACTGTAAAGTTAATACTTTTCATTTGAAATTGATAAATGTCTTGGGAGAGAGAGTTTGAAAATAATAATAATACATTGTTTCTTCTCAAACTTTTACCTACTGGTTTTTATATCTGTCAGTAACTTATGCCTGTGATAATTATTGCTATGGTATTTGCCTAAAGGAGACTTTGTATTTTTCTCATTTCTTCTTCATTATTAATTGAATTTTTCTGTAAGATAAAGCAATTCCATCTCCCCCTTATATTTATTTATTTATTCAGTTGATTTGTTTATGGCACTATGGATTCAGAGACATTTATTTTATTTTACGGGTAATAATGCAATACTATCCTCATTTATTTTGTCGTTTAAATTGTTCTAGCTTTGGCCATTGGAAAGTCCTTACAGTAAGTGCTCATGTCATTTCAACATGCTACACCCTTTTCTGAGTAAGTTCTTATTTTCTGGTATCACAAGAAAGATATTCCAGGCTCCTTCTCTTGTATTTTTCTTGAAAGGCCCTGGAATGAATAAACCACTTCTTCAAGGAATCCTGGTTTTGTTTTGTTTTTTGAGATGGAGTCTCACTCTGTCACCCAGGCTGGAGTGCAGTGGTGTGGTCTCAGCTCACTGCAACTTCCACCTCCCGGGTTCACGCAATTCTCCCGCCTCAATCTCCCAAATAGCTGGCACTACAGGCACACGCCTTCACACGTGGCTCATTTTTTGTCTTTTAGTAGAGATGGGGTTTCACCATGTTGCCCAGGCTGGTCTCAAACTCCTGAGCTCATGCAATCTGCCACCTCAGCCTCCCAAAGTGCTAGAATTACAGGCATGAGCCACAGCACCCCACCATGTCCTGGTTCTTTTTATTGGAGAACGGCACCCAGAAGTCAAGAACTTAGTGATAGGGATGTTCACTGCCACTTGAGTAACATTGCTTTAGTTCTCTCTGTGGCCAAAGCTACAAAATAAATGCATGTGTACATAAATATATCTATATCTATATCTATATCTGTATCTATCTATCAGAACCATGAGTTCATAATCCTCTAATTCCAATCCAATAGTACTAAATTCACTCTAGCTTTTCCCCTTTTCTTTAACTTCTGACAGTGAGATACCTGACTCTTGGCTGTTGTTATCTACAATTTATTTACGTGCTGGTTCAACAGATGTACAATGTAGTAACAGAATTGTAAACATGCCCGATGAGAATACAGTTGCTGTGCACATTTTTTTTGTCTTTAACCTTGCAGCATCTTGCAAAAAGAAAAAAACTGCTTTCCAGAGGTAAAATAATTTTAGTGTCAATTTACAGTGTATGTGTGTATGTTCTAGAGTTTGTGTTTTATTCTGTACTTTCTATGATTTAAATACCTTTTCTCACCCCATTTTCTAAATATAAACTGAAATTAAGACAGTGAAAACAGCTGTTACTATACCAGGTTACCATAGTAGGTGAGAGAACAATATGGATCTCACAGCTATATCAGGTGAGGGAACAATATGGATCTCACAGACGGTGTTCAGTTATACATACAAGCTCCTTTCTACCCTAATCCTCTAGATGTGCATCCATACCCTCTCTACAAAGTTTAGAATTGCTTGTCAGAATATTACATAAGCAATAACCAAACTGCTGACCACCATTTTCCAAAGCCTCTTCCACGGACACCTGTACTTGACCCTGTCATCACATTTATTGCTGTTTGACTACCTTTTTACTATTGTCCCTATAGCTCTGCCACCCTGAGTCTAAGTCCTTGACAGTGTCTTACTTATACCTATCTCCATTCCCTTAGTGCTCAGAATAAAGTATGTATCCTACATGTTTCTTGAATGTCTGAAAGAACATGACTCAAATTGAAGCAGTTTGGCTTAGTGTCCTTAGATCCCCTGCAGAAAATCACCAAGTCTGCTTGCTAAAAGCGTGAACCCAGGGCCTTACCTGGAAGTCCTAAGATTCAGTAGTTCAGGGCAATGCCCAGGAATATGCATTTGTACAAGAAAACCCAGAATTCTTATCTACTTTTACATTTGCTAACCACATGGATGCTGACTAACGTAGTACTGACAAGAAGTACACAGATAAGGGAAGAGTCTGGTAAAGCAGAGTAATCAGGTGAGGCTCCCTGGAGGAGGTATCATCTGACTCTTTTAAGATAGCTCCAACCAAGCCAAGAAAAGGTCAAGATACCCAGACAACAAAAGTGTTGACAGCAGCTATTTCATGCCTGCTTCAGTGGTCTGAGAGAGTGAAGGAACCTTTGGAAATTTTTCTCAGGAGTCCCAGCCTTTTACTATAAGTACAGCTATTGTTTATATAAAAATGCAGAGGACGTGTATTCTGAGTGCAGTCTTGCTAAGTCTAGGTTTCTAAATGACCTTGAGAAATATTAATTATAATTATTAATGATTATAAATATAATTATGTATTAATAGTTATAATTATATATTAATGATTATATAAAATATTAATTGTAATTAATAATTATTATATACATTTAATAAATACAATAACTATGGTTATAATTATTAATTACAATTAACTATTATAATTAATTACAATTAATTACTACGATTATAATTACTAATTACAATACCCTGATAGTCATATTAGCATCATCATTATTTAGAAAACATTTTAAATATTCCCTGCATTATGCTAAGCATTTTGTATGCATTTCCTCTGTATAATAGTACATAGTTACTATTATAATTTTCGTATTTTATGACATTCAAATTCGGAAAGATTCAGTCACCTTCGTAAAGTGGCACAATGAATGCTTTCCTCACATAAAAGCTGAGAATAATATCACCTCCCTCAGAGATCTGTGATAAGTTTTAAATTATAAGTTTCTGGTAAATTTTATGGATGAAAAGAACAAAAAAAACTATTGACAGTGCCAACTCTGAGGAAAAGAACTGGGAGTTGGGATGGAAAGAGAATACATTTTCCTTGTATATTATTTAGCACTTTGTGAAATTCGTGAGTTTTTGCTACAAAAAATAAAATAAAAATCCTCAACGGTTGAACTAATTTACACTCCCACCAACAGTGTAAAAGCATTCCTATTTCTCCATATCCTCTCCAGCATCTGTTGTTTCCTGACTTTTTAATGATCGCCATTCTAACTAGCATGAGATGGTATCTAATTGTGGT
Source organism: Theropithecus gelada (assembly GCF_003255815.1). Taxonomy (NCBI): domain Eukaryota; kingdom Metazoa; phylum Chordata; class Mammalia; order Primates; family Cercopithecidae; genus Theropithecus; species Theropithecus gelada. The sequence continues at coordinate 16,135,322 of NC_037678.1, forward strand.
TTTGATTTGCATTTCTCTAATGACCCGTGATGATGAGCTTTTTTTCCATATGTTCGTTGGCCACATAAATGTCTTCTTTTGAGAAGTGTCTGTTCATATCCTTTGTCTACTTTTTGATGGGGTTGTTTTTTTCTCATAAATTTGTTTCAGTTGCTTATAGATTCTGGATATTAGCCCTTTGTCAGATGGATAGATTGCAAAAATTTTCTCCTATTCTGTAGGTTGCCTGTTCACTCTGATGATAGTTTCTTTGGCTGTGCAGAAGCTCTTTAGTTTAATTAGATCCCATTTGTCAATTTTGGCTTTTGGTGCCATTGCTTTTCGTGTTTTACTCATGAAGTCTTTGCCCATTCCTATGTCCTGAATGGTATTGCCTAGGTTTTCTTCTAGGGTTTTATGGTCTTTGGAAGACAGTGTGGTGATTCCCCAAGGATCTAGAACCAGAAATACCATTTGACTCAACAATCCCATTACTGGGTATATACCCAAAGGATTATAAATCATTCTACTATAAAGACACATGCACACTTAGTTTATTTCAGCACTATTCAGAATAGTAAAGACTTGGAACCAACCCAAGCGCCCATCTACGATAGACTCGATAAAGAAAATGTGGCACATGTACACCATGGAATACTATGCAGCCATAAAAATGGATGAGTTCATGTCCTTTGCAGGAACATGGATGAAACTGGAAACCATCATTCTCAGCAAACTTACAAAGGAACAGCAAACCAAACACTGCATGTTCTCACCCATAAGCTGGAGTTGAATAATGAGAATGCATAGACGCAAGGAGGGGAACATCACACACCGGGCCTGTGAGGGGTTGGGGGGCTAAGGGAGGGATAGCATTAAAAGAAATACCTAATGTAGATGACGGGTTGATGAGTGTGGCAAATCATCATGGCATGTATATACCTATGTAACAAACCACCACCTTCTGCACATGTATCCCAGAACTTAAAGTATAATAATAATAAATACACATAAAAATAAATAAAATGAATTACTATCACACAAAAAAATAAAAAATAAAAACAAGAGGTAGTGAGCCAAAGCAAAAATTGGAAATAGCAGAAAACTTCTATCATCTCTAGGCTACAGGGACAAAGAGAAGAGGCAGTGTTACCAGATTCTAAGAGTCAGAGTTATCTAGCAGAAGCTCGAAGCACAAATCCCTGTCAGGAGAAGCTGGAGTTGTTAAGGAGACATAGCCCCAAGCAGAAACAAAGCAGACAGCATTGGAAGAATACCCTGGTATGATAGATTATTTAATATTAAAAGATGTTTACTCCCTGACCCTACCACCATGAGAAGAGTAAATTTTTTCACCCCATTGATGTTAGGCTTGACCATATAACTTGCTTTGGCCAAGAGATATTAGCAGACACAATGTAAACAGCAGTTTAAAATGTGCTTCTGTAGTTGGACTTTCCCACTTGCACCTTTTCCATTGCAATGCCAAGAATGTGCCCTGGGGTAGCCAAACAGTCCTTGAAGAATAAGAAACATGTGGAATAGAGATGCCTCTGATAACTTGCAGAATTGAAGCACAGCTCAAACAGCCACCTCAGCAAATCCGTTGACGTGGAATCCAGAAATAAGTGCTTACCATAGTGTGTCATTGAGTTTTGGGGTGATTTGTTACACAGCAGTGGCTGACTGATACACCTAACTTCTCCCTTCCTCCTGTCCTCTGGTCTTTTACTCATACCTCGCGCATCGGCTAAACCCAGTCAGAAGTCAGTTGATGTAGGATCTTGGGAAATACTAGCTCTTTGTGATACAGAGATGAGAAAGGGAAGAGCAAAGAACACGTTGGGGTATGAGGCTTGGAGAGTGCAAATAGGCACCAATCCATCACAGCTTCTTACAGCATTATAGTGATTGGCATAAAATAGATTGTTCAGTAAATAAAGATTATTGTTATTTTGGAAGGAAAAAATCTCTGGGAGGAGTAAGGCCGAACATTGAATTCAAGGTCACCTTCCAGAATAGTGTTCTCCTGGTTTCTGGTGGAAAATGAATACTCCTGAGAAGTAGACCTCCTGATAAGCAATACTTAATAATGCCCTTCATGATGATATGATAAAACACCTAATGCTTATTGAACATTTAATATGACACAGGTTAAGTTCTTTACTTGTAATTTGATCTTCAGAGCAACTCTGAGGATTAGTACTAATATATATTTATTTTACCAGTAAGGAAATTGAGTCACAGAGAGATGACTCAAAATCACATAATCAATATCAAAGAGAGTATTTAAATTCAGGCAGTCTGGCTGCAAACCCCATAGCTTTGACCACTTATTTGAGAGATATGAGTAGGGGTGTGTATGTGTGTGTGTCTGGTAAAGATAGGGGGAGGGACTGGCTTCTAAAACTTGATCATAAACTTTGTGAATTTACAAGCTTTGCTCACCCTGGGGAAGATGAATGGGGAAGAGACAGCTGGGTAAGGGCACTGTATCTTGGAGCCAGGTTGATGAAGCTGAAGCTGTAAATCCTGTCTGGGAACAAGCCCTTCTTCCTGGGAGATTGCAGCTGACAGGCAGGGGAGAGGGACACTGTCATCTGGACTGTGAACATGACTGATGGGGGTCTTCTCTGGGAACTCAGACAGCTCAGGGACAGAGGGGTATAGATGTAACAATGGTAAATGTGTTCTCTTCTCAGGTGGAAAAAGGGGGAAATGAGTCCAGAGACTGCTGCCAGAAGCTCCATGGGATAACGGAGTTTGGAATTAAGGACACCTTGCTCTAAATCTGGGCTCCTCCTCTTATCAGCTATGTGACTCTGGGGAAATCATTTTGAAAACTGGTTGATAATTATGTTTCCCTCAGAAAGTCTTTAGGAAAGATTCAGTAAGGTAATGTTTATTAAAATACCAGCTCAGTCCCTGGTATCTGGAAGTGTTCTTAACTGATGGTAGTAAGACCAATAACGGTAGTAAGTGGTTTACCCAAGCATCATGGCAGCATATACCACAGGAAACTCAGTTAAAGGGAAGGGTCTTCCTCAGGTATTAAAGGTGGTGCATCCAAGAGATATACGCATGGGCTTTGGCATCAGTCACCTGGATTCTAGGTCCAGCCCAATCACTCACTTGCAGCTAATGCTAACATTTTGAAGCCTTAATTTCTTGTCTGTGAAACAAGTGATAATAATAATTCCTCTGTCATTGGGGTGTTATGAAAGCTCACTTCATACACTTAACACAGAGAGTAAAGTCTTGATGCACATTAGTGGTGATTATCAAGGTGCATGATATCTAATTTATCGATCAAGAGTGAACCCAACTTTAACTCAAAACCTACCTCTCCATCAGTTCTGTTACATAGTAAGCAACCTTGGGCAGTACCTCAATCTCCCCGTGTCTCAGGTTGCCTACCTGTGGCATGGTGATAATAAAGCAATCTTCCTGTTGGAGGTTGCTGTGAAGATTAACTGAATCAGTGCTTGCAAAACATTCAGAAGAATGCATGGCTTAAATAAAGATTCAGTTGCCAATACATTTTTCTAACTTCTAAAAATTGGCTATTTGTGTCAGTGGGTGGGGAAGGCAAAGGGCATTTCATCAGGTCACAAAGGCACTGCACATATGCACAAAGCTCATTCCATCAGGGATGTGAAGCAGAGATGATCAAATCAAACACCAATGAGACACCTAGGAGAAAGGGGTTTCAAAACAGGCAGAGTTATTGATGGGCAGGAATTGAAGTTAGAGGTTGTTTTTTAAGCCCTATTGAAAAGGAAGAATCATATAAACAATTATATATATATGTGTCTATAAATATATACATATATATATTAGACAAATCTTCAAGGACCTCTTCTGAATTATGAATACATAAAATACAAATCTTCAAGGACCTCTTCTGAATTATGGATACAGAAATAGATGATAGGTAAATGTATGTATTATATGCATATATGTATATATATGTCTATTATGTGTATACATATATTTGTCTGTATGTATATATATTTTATAAATACTATATTTTACATATGTATGTACATATAATAGATAAAATATGAAAATATGTCAAAAAGATAAAGAACTTTCCATACATAATATCTGGAAATATCTATCCTGGTCTATAGATACATGAAGCAGTGTTGTATATAATAGATACTCAGTAATGTTTTGTTGGATGAATGAACAAATGAGTATTGGGAATATAGATTCAAAATTATTAACTGATAATGTATACAATCAAAAGATCGTGAAGGCAACCAATCCTCAGAATTCTTTCCAATTCCTAACTCAGGAATCTAAGCTCTTCCGATCTCAGCCCTACTTCCCTTTTCTTCATCATCCCTCCATCCACCTTCCATCTACTTGTGATTGTTCTTCCTTCCCCAAACATAGGCTGTCTTGCTCCTGTCCTCTACTTCCTATGTCCTCCCTTCATCTCTGACAAGCTTCAACTCATCCTTTCAAACCATATAGAAACCCTGTATTCCCTATGAAGTCTTTACTAACTTCCTCTATCCTCCCTTTGCCTATATCATCTGCACAAAATTTTATTTTAGCTCTAATCACAATGTGTCATCATAATCTATGTTTCAGTCTTTCTCCTTCTCTTCTACTTTGACTGTAATAGGACAGTGCTAGGCTCTGGCAAATGATTAATTTCTATTTGTGGAAAAAGTGAAAAAAAAATAATGAGCAAATGAATGATATTTTCAATTCCTAGCTGGACTCCTGAGACCTCTGTGAAATCTCCCCTACCCTCATGCAGAGACTTCTCTCGCCTCTGACTGTCCCTGAAACGTTGACTACATCACTCTCTTCCTCCTCTTACTCTTTCACCTTGCATATCTTGCTTTCTTTTTACCTTCTTATGCCATTCTCACCTCTCCCAGCTTCTCCTCTACCATACTGTATACCTGATCTTTCTGATCCACCTGTTACTCCCCAAATGCCTCTTTGCATCTGAATTTCTGACTGATCCTTATGATCTCAAAAGTCTTCTAAAATCATCTACCTGGCTCTCTCCTACTCAACTCTCAGAATTTGTATCTGGCATCACCACCTCCAGCAAGCCTTCCTATATAACCAACCCAAACTCTCTGAAAGAGCCATTCAGAATTCAAGCCAAGCTAAACTAGGACTTCAAAACCAGAATGGGCCACCCCCAGCCCTCAAACTCTTGCCATATATTAATTTCCACTTGGTGCATTTACAATGAGCCTGGAAAGCTTCCCACTGTTCGGCTCTGCTTCCAGACTACATGCTGCGACACAGGAAATTCTGTGTCAAACCTGCAATTAACTAACTACTGTATTTAAGCTAATCTTTGTCTAATTAATGACTGCTCTAGCCATCAGTGCTGATAAAGCAGGACTGTTCCTGCTCTGGTCGCTTGGCTTCCTTGACTCACCCATGTAAGGAGAAGGATATGGCACCCAGCCAGCCTCTATCAGAGCCCCAGGAATTTTTAGTGCAATTATAGAGGATTAAGCAGAACAATGAATTTGTATTCGCTGGCTTTCCAGGGCCCTCAGGAAGTGCTGTCCTGGGGTCCCAAATATTGTCATCTCCCCTACCTCAGTTAGAAGTGCCTTCAGGAGCATGCAAGACTCTGAACTATTTGCCAGGAAAATTTGCTGACACTCAGTCAAACTGGCATCATGCTGACAAAAACTTTTTCAAATGTTTCTACTCATTTCCTTTGAGGATTACGGTAACTTAAGCATATAGTTTTTAAAAATTAATTGGGCTGGGTGTAGTGACTCATCCCTGTAATCCTAGCACTTTGGGAGACTGAGGCAGGCAGATCACCTGAGGTCCGGAGTTCCAGATGAGTGTGGCCAACGTGGTGAAACTCCGTCTCTACCAAAAATGCAAAAATTAGCCAGATTTGGCAGCGCATGCCTGTAATCCCACCTACTTGGGAGACTGAGCCAGGAGAATCACTTGAACTCAGGAGACGGAGGTTGCAGTGAGCTGAGATTGCACCACTGCACTCCAGCCTGGGCCACAGAGTGAGACTCTGTTTCAAAAAAAAAAAAAAAATTTACACAAAATTAAATTTTTCCATTAATAAAATGTTACTTGCTAATCATAGAAGACTTAGAAAATACAGAAGAGTGAAAAGAAATATACCTTTCTAAAGGTGAGCTCTTAAATTTTGATACATTTCCCTTCAGTATTTTTCCACGCAGTTTTTTCAGTCTCATTTTGTTTGTGTAGTTTTATTCTATGAATGCAAATTTTTTTGAAATCTTGATTTTTCATTAACATTTCCTAAGTATGTCTCTCTTTCACCTGTTATGGATATCAACATGCATCTCAAATATAACATAATAATAATAGTTTATATTGAACATTTACAAGGGTACAGAGCACATTTAACTATGTTATATGTATATTCATCCAATTTGAATCTGTTCACCAATACCATGAGGTAGATACTATTATACTCATTTGCTCAATAAAGACATAGGCTTAGAGAAGGAAAATAACCCACCCAAGCCCACAGCAGAGGCACTGTTTGAATTCAGATCTTCTAAATTCCAACATCTGCTCTCATAATCAACAGTATTGTAGCCTAAGACCACTTTGGCCACTTTTTTCTACACATGGCGTTGCACATATGAGAGAACATATCAACCATCTATTTCAGAGTTCAGGCAGTTCTCAGATTGGCTTGTTGTCCATGACAAATAGTTTCCAGTCAACTCTCTTGGATGGGTAAGGCAGAAGCAAAATAGAATGGGAACTGAATATGAGCTTCTCTTGGTCATTAGCTCGAAACTCATCCCCAAGTTTACATCATCCTATCCAGATTGTATCATTGTGATAATATCATCCTCGTAGTTATTGATATAACATGGGCTTGGGAGCACATAGACTTAATTTGAATGCTAGCTCTACCACTTGTTATTTTCCCAGCCTTGAACAAGTTACATAGCCTTTGGGACCCTCATTTTTCCTATCCACAAAACAGAAATAATGTCTATTCTACCAAGATTCCCACTCTGAGTCTTCAATGAGAATAGCTAAGTAAGTTAATAGGTATAAAGCATTTTATACTGCCCTTGACCATTAGCAGAGTTCTATAAATGGCAGATATATTTTTATGTATGTCTCATGACATTTGGAGTTTTGGTCTATCATTCATTTTAGTCATAGTTTGTTGTTGTTTTTAGCACCTATTCTGAGCCAAACTTTGAGCTGAGTTAGAAATGTGAAGATAAAAATGTTTGACTCACCTATGCAGTTCATTCTGACTTTTCTGAGAGGCCAGATACTCCTGCCTAAAAGCAGGAGGCTAGGAGAGAAAACAACTCCAAGCCATGGCAATGCCTCCAAGACAAGCAATTTTCATGGACATCGAGGAGAAGGGGTTCTACCCGCCCCAGGTGCCTCCCACACAGTAGTGGTTCCAGGTCATATGTTTGTGGTATAAGGCTTCACAAAGCACTTATTGATTATTTATACTAATCAGTGGTTTAACTAAAGTTATACTAATCAGTGGTTTAACTAAAGTCAGCGGTTTACCCAAGAAGATCCTGAAAATGTGGCTCTGGGTAACTTCCTTTACATTCGGCTCACTTTCTCCTCCTCCTCAGCTCCCTCTCTGTTGCCTGAATCCTTGCTGAACACCTCCCTAGAACTGCTTCTGAAATGGAGCTCATCAGAATAGTGGTTGCTTACCTCTAGTTATGATTTAATTGATTAACATATGGATTGGTTCCTTATTTCAATACCATTATTATAAAGTGGGACTCTATTACCAGGATACAGCTTTATTATATCCATAACTTCTGCTTCATTCAGCAAATTCTCTGCACATGCACAGCTGATCTCACTTTTGTGATCACAAGAATGTCAACCTGTAGCAGTTCCTCTTCCTTATTTTCTGATGCTCCCTCTGCCCAGATACTTTTTTATATATTCATTTGTGTATCTTATTCTATTTCCATTAACTAATACTGATAATTTTTTATCTCATATAAAACATTTCCCTTGTGATCAATAACACTTATTCAGCAGAATTCACAGATCAATAACCCCTATTCGGCCTATTCACAGAGTACACAGACATAAAATCAAATATGGGGCTGAGCACAGTGGCTCATGCCCGTACTCCCAGTGCTCTGGGAGGCTGAGACAGGAGGACTGCTTGAGGCCAGGAGTTTGAGACCAGTCTAAGCAACATAGTGAGATGTTGTCTCTCCAAAATAATTAAAAATTAGCCAGGTGTGGTGGCATGCGCCTGTAGTACCAGCTACTCGAGAGGCTGAGGTGGGAGGATTGCTTTGGCCCAGGATTGCTTTATAGCAATGCAAACGGACTAAGACACCCACTCCTTGCAACATAGATGGTAGGACCCCGCCCTTCTCATACCTTCAGGGAAAAGAGTCCAAGCCCCACCTAGATCTGAGGTGGAAAGCACCAAATGGCAGCCATACAGGGGACAGGCTTTTAAGAGACAGTAACTCTATCTACTCACAAACATGGCAAAGTCCATGTCTTAAACTCTAACCAACCAGAATGCTTTGAACAGCTAATGGGAGGTTTTTTCCACATTCACATCCTGTGGGGAAGCTAAGAAGGGGGTGGGTGGAGGAAGACTTGACTGGGAGGAGCCTAGGTACACCTTATTCCTGTTCACACTCAGGGCATGTCATTACCCCATTGAAAAGTGAGGCGACTTAGCATCAGAGAGGCTAAGTATCCCATCCCAAGTCACACAGCTTATAATTGATAGAAATAAAAAATTTAAATTCAGACCTGCCACACTCCAAAGTCTGCACTTTTAACCACATTTTAGAATGATTGCTGGTGACCAGGTGGAAAAATGGTTAGGGGAGATAGGAAGAGAAACAAAATGTTATTGCATTAGTCAAGGTAAAAAGAACTTGAATTAAAGAAGTGGCTATGTGGGGTGGTAGAAGGAAACCGATGTGGGAGATAGTCAGGAGATAGAATGAACTGAATTTATTAACTGACAGTGAAAAGCAAGGAAGAGGAAGGAGTCCAGGCTATGGCCTATAGCTCTCAGGGAAGAAACGACAGCATTGACAATGCTTCAGCTATCCTTCAGCTGTTCTCTCACCTAGAACCTCAGTTACCTCATCTTGAAACTTTTTGAAAGCTTCCTCAAATACCAGGACACCTGCTGACTGCTAAGCCTTACTCTGTAACTACCCTGATATGGTACAGCTTTCTCCCAAGCTTCTTGTCACCTTTGATTTGCCAACGAGCTCTTCCTCATTATTCACCAGCCATTCTTCAAGATTCAGTTCCTGTTCTGCCGCCTGCAGTCCAGCCAACTTCAGCCCAAAACAGAGCCACCACAGCCTCCTGAACTCCTGAGGCACTATTTTATAGTAATGGTGAGCTGATTGTTTACTTTATATTTGTATCTCCACTGCCTAACACATATCTGGCACATTGAAAGCGAATGAATCATTTTTTTTAAAGTTTTCTTGTACATGGAAAGGGAACGAGAAGGCCTATCTTGGTGGATGGTTTTGAGGATAAAATGTAATAATGAAGGTAAGAGTGTACAGGTTGCAATGTGCGATGTACATGGAGGGTACATGGAAGTGTAAAGGTTGTAATGTGTGATGTACATGGAAATGTATAGGTTGCATTGTGTGATGTATGTATTGTCCTCATCACCTGGTCACCATGAATGTGTGTGTGTGTGTGTGTGTGTAGGTATTCCTCAGGCCAACATTCAGGAATTCTTCTTTCCTAGGAATAATGAGATGCAGGTTGTGGTGAACAGAATGAGAACAACTACTCCAGGGAGCCTAAGCAAATACAAGGTGCTGGGGCTGGAAGTGATGGGGTATATGGGGACCAGCCAGGGAGAACAGGCTAGCCAGAGGCACAATCCAAATTCCTACTGAGGAAGAAACCTGAGAACTTTTCTCAAAACAAGGACAGTTGCAACTACTGAAACAGGAAGTACCAGAATGAAACACAACCAACCGTGCAAAGATAAACCAAAAGGCTACTGTTGAGGGTTCTAGCTCAGCCCTTTTTGTTGTAACATATCAGGATGTACTCAGATTATGTCAAAAACCCTAAAAGTACAGGTGGAATAGAATGAAAAGTGAACAGATAAACTAGCTGGCAAAAGGCAGAGCATGGGGTATCTTTAGTGCACAGGAAAACCATACATAGGTCTAAAGAGAAAAAGTGAGTTTTGGCAAGTGGTTCAGCACTAGAGCTGAGAAAAAGGTCAGGATGTCAGGGGCCTAGTTTTCAATGGTAGTTTCTGCTTGGTGTGATGGTAGTGAGAACAAACTCTCAAAAAAGTCAGATAAACCATAGACTTGAAAGGAAAGCCCCTCCTTCATTTTTAAAAATATTCAAACTTAAGCATCCACTTTCCAAAAGAATTTCTGTCTAGACTTATGCAGAAATAGCCCTGAACTTGAATTGGAAAACAGAGCTTTCCAAATAGCTTTAAACATATTTGTCAGGCCATCGCCTGCCCTGAAACAAATTGCCTCTAAAGCTGTAAAGCCACCCACCCCCTGGTTCTACAAGGTCGCTGGGAAGCAGGTCCTTAGACAGCAGAGATGTAGAGGAAATATGAACGAACTGCCTGACCAATGGTTTCTTGGATGTCCAGGAAGGACCAGATATAAGCAACAGCAGCTTGGCTGCCAAAGTGGCTGAAGAGCCCTTGAGAGAGAAGCCACCCAATTTTGAACCAATCAGACAAGGCACAGACATGAGAAAGGACAAACTAGAGGACTGGATTGATGCTGGGTCTGGGCCAGGTTGGCTAGTGAAGCTAGAGTTCCTCAATTTCAAGGTCACCGATATGAATCAAGAGAGGCTACATATGATACATTAGGCAAAGTATGTGGCTCAGTAGTTTGAGCTGGTCATCACGAATATGTGTGTGTGTGTGTGTTTTCTTACTCTGAAAAAGAATTGTTTTTTTCAACACCATTTATACCACTATAAAGCTATATTAGTTTGTTCTGTACAAGAAACACTGTGCCAGCACCTGCTTCTGGCATGGCCTCAGAAAGCTTACAATCATGGCAGAAGGCAAAGGGGGAACAGGCACATCACATGGCGAGAGTGTGAGCAAGGGGCGGGGTAAGTGCCACACTCTTTTAAAACAACAAGATTTCCCACGAACTCAGAGCAAGAACTCACTCATGACCATGAGAACAGCACCAAGTCATTCAAGAGGGATCTGCTTCCATGGCCCAAACACCTATCACCAGGCTCTACCTCTGACACTGGGGATTCCATTTCTACATGAGATTTGAAGGGGACCAACATCCAAACCATATCAAAAACTATGAACCTTTTGGAGATTTACATAATGTCAGTGTCTTATCTGTTAAATAAATATTTAAGCACTTTAGGTACAAGTGAGAGAAACACAACCTAAGCAAGCTTAAGGAAAAAAAGGAATTTATCAAGTCACTTATTCACATCATCTAAATGTCTAGAAAAACACCAAAATCAGATAAGACCAGATCCTGGGATTCAGTCAAAATAGTGGAGATTCTATTACTCTTTCCAGTTCATGGATAGGGTCTTCCCATGTGAAATAAAATATGGCAGAAACTCCAACTCACAGGAATCCCAGACTCGAAGGTTACTTCCAATGGAATTAAGTAAAAATTCCAGCAGAAAGCCTGTAGAAGATTCCAATTGGTCCCTCTTGGACCATTATGTCTATATCCCTAAACAAATCACTTTGGCAAGGAGAATGAGATATTCTTATGAAAACAGGGGTATAGGAAAAGAAGGTACAGTGGGTGCAATAGAGAGAAAGAGAGAACAGATGTCTATATTTTTTCCTTTCCTGTGTTGTTAGGACCAGTGGAGATATTTGGAAATCATGTTGTAAAGTGAAAATTTTTATAAAACTACAGAGATGTCTGACATTTAACTTACGGGTAGTAAAGGTTGGTGTTGGTTCTCCAGTGTTCACAAATAGCTGAGAGAAAAGTATGAGATCCATTCTTGAGTTTCCCTCCCACAGCAAATACTAGAAAGAGAAAGCCTCTGAAATCAAGAGACCTGAGGTCTGGACTCCACTCTGTTACCAGACACATAAATCTCAGATATGACCTACTCACTCCCAGGAATATTGGGAGGATTAAAAGAAGTTGAACAGGGCCAGGCCTGGTGGCTCGCGCCTGTAATCCCAGCACTTTGGGAGGCCGAGGCGGGTGGATCATGAGGCCAGGAGTTCGAGACCAGCCTGGCCAACATGGTGAAACCCCGTCTCTACTAAAAATACAAAAATTAGCCCGTTCAGTGGTGGGCACCTGTAATCCCAGCTACTCGGGAGGGTGAGTTAGGAGAATTGCTTGAACCCAGGAGGTGGAGATTGCAGGGTTGCAGTGAGGCGAGATCATGCCACTGTACTCCAGCGTGGGCAACAGAACAAGACTTCATTTCCAAAAAAAAAAAAAAAAAAAAAGAGTGCAACATATGGAAGTGCTTTGAAACCTTAGGAGCTATAGGCAAACATAAGAGGAAACAATAACAGTTATGAAGCCAGGTTACAGGGCAAGCAGAAATGGGCAAAGTGTCAAAGATTAGGGGCTGAGTTTTCCCTGTGGGAGCCTGCAGGGCAGCTTCAAGTCCTGAAGTTGAAAGGTCAGGAAGAACGGCAGTTCCAAGATGGCTGAATAGGAACAGCTCCAGTCTACAGCTCCCAGCGTGAGCGATGCAGAAGACGGGTGATTTCTGCATTGCCAACTAAGGTACCAGGTTCATCTCACTGGGGCGTGTCAGACAGTGGGTGCAGGACAATGGGTGTAGCCCACTGAGCAAGAGTTGAAGCTGGGTGAGGCATCTCCTCACCTAGGAAGCACCAGGGGTCAGGGAATTCCCTTTCCTAGCCAAGGAAAGCCATGACAGACAGCACCTGGAAAATCAAGTCACTCCCACCCTAATACTGCGCTTTTCCAAGGGTCTTAACGAACAGCACACCAGGAGATTATATCCTGCGCCTGGCTCAGAGGGTCCCAAGCCCACGGAGCCACACTCACTGCTAGCACAGCAGTCTGAGATTGAACTGCAAGGTGGCAGCGAGGCTGGGGGAGGGGCATTCGCCATTGCTGAGGCTTGAGTAGGTAACCAAAGCAGCCGGGAAGCTCAAACTGGGTGGAGCCCACCTCAGCTCAAGGAGGCCTGCCTGCCTCTGTAGACTCCACCTCTGGGGGCAGGGATAGCCGAACAAAAGGCAGCAGCAACCTCTGCAGATTTAAATGTCCCTGTCTGACAGCTTTGAAGAGTAGTGGTTCTCCCAGCACAGAGTTTGAGAGCTGAGAACGGATGAACTGCCTCCTCAAGTGGGTCCCTGACACCTGAATAGCCTAACTGGGAGATGCCCCCAACTAGGGGCAGACTGACACCTCACATGGCCGGGTACCCCTCTGAGTCGAAGCTTCCAGAGGAACAATCAGGCAGCAACATTTGCGGTTCAGCAATATTCGCTGTTCTGCAGCCCCTGCTGCTGATACCCAGGCAAACAGGGTCTGGAGCGGACCTCCAGCAAACTCCAACAGACCTGCACCTGAGGGTCCTGAATGTTAGAAGAAAACATAACAAACAGAAAGGACATCCACACCAAAGTGTCATCTGTACATCACCATCATCAAAGACCAAAGGTAGATAAAACCACAAAGATGGGGAAAAAACAGAGCAGAAAAGCTGATAATTCTAAAAATCAGAGCACCTCTCCCCCTCCAAAGGAATGCAGCTCCTCGCCAGCAACAGAACAAAGCTGGATGGAGAATCACTTTGATGAGTTTAGAGAAGAAGGCTTCAGACGATCAAACTTCTCCGAGCTAAAGGAGGAAGTTCAAACCCATCGCAAAGAAGCTAAAAACCTTGAAAAAAGATTAGACAAATGGCTAACTACAATAACCAGTATAGAGAATCCTTAAACGACCTGATGGAGCTGAAAACCATGGCATGAGAACTTCGTGACAAATGCACAAGCTTCAGTAACTAATTCGATCAACTGGAAGAAAGAGTATCAGTGATTGAAGATCAAATGAATGAAATGAAGTGAGAAGAGAAGTTTAGAGAAAAAAGAGTAAAACGAAATGAAAAAAGCCTCCAAGAAATATGGGACTATGTGAAAAGACCAAATCTACGTCTGATTGGTATACCTGAAAGTGATGGGGAGAATGGAACCAAGTTGGAAAACACTATGCAGGATATTATCCAGGAGAACTTCCCCAACCTAGCAAGGCAGACCAACATTCAAATTCAGGAAATACAGAGAACGCCACAAAGATACTCCTCGAGAAGAGCAACTCCAAGACACAGAATTGTCAGATTCACCAAAGTTGAAATGAAGGAAAAAACATTAAAGGCAGCCAGAGAGAAAGATTGGGTTACCCACAAAGGGAAGCCCATCAGACTAACAGTGGATCTCTCGGCAGAAACTCTACAAGCCAGAAGAGAGTAGGGGCCAATATTCAACTTTCTTAAATAAAAGAATTTTCAACCCAGAATTTCATATCCAGCAAAACTAAGCTTCATAAATGAAGGAGAAGTAAAATCCTTTACAGACAAGCAAATGTTGAGAGATTTTGTCACCACCAGGCCTGCCCTACAAGAGCTCCTGAAGGAAGCACTCAACATGGAAAGGAATAACTGGTTCCAGCCACTGCAAAAACATGTCAAAATGTAAAGACCATCGATGTGAGGAAGAAACTGCATCAACTAACGAGCAAAAATAACTAGCTAACATCATAATGACAGAATCAAATTCACACATAACAATATTAACCTCAAATGTAAATGGGCTAAATGGTCCAGTTAAAAGATACAGACTGGCAAATTGGAGAAAGAGTCAAGACCCATCAATGTGCTGTATTCAGGAGACCCATCTCACGTGCAGAGACAAACATACGCTCAAAATAAAGGGGTGGAGCAAGATCTACGAAGCAAATGGAAAACAAAAAAAGGCAGGGGTTGCAATCCTAGTCTCTGATAAAACAGACTTTAAACCAGCAAAGATCAAAAGAGACAATGAAGGCCATTACATAATGGTAAAGGGATCAATTCAACAAGAAGAGCTAACTATCCTAAATATATATGCACCCAATACAGGAGCACCCAGATTCATAAAGCAAGTCCTTAGAGACTTACAAAGAGACTTAGACTCCCATACAATAATAATGGGAGATTTTAACACCCCACTGTCAACATTAGACAGATCAACGAGACAGAAAGTTAACAAGGATATCCAGGAATTGAACTCAACTCTGTACCAAGTGGACCTAATAGACATCTACAGAACTCTCCACTCCAACTCAACAGAATATACATTCTTCTCAGCACCAAATTGCACTTATTCCAAAATTGACCACATAGTTGGAAGTAAAGCACTCCTCGGCAAATGTAAAAGAACAGAAATTATAACAAATTGTCTCTCAGACCACAGCACAATCAAACTAGAACTCAGGATTAAGAAAATCACTCAAAATCACTCAATCACATGGAAACTGAACAACCTGCTCCTGAATGACTACTGGGTACATAATGAAATGAAGGCAGAAATAAAGATGTTCTTTGAAACCACTGAGACCAAAGACACAACATACCAACAAAATTGATAGAGCACTAGCAAGACTAATAAAGAAGAAAAGAGAGAAGAATCAAATAGATGCAACAAAAAAAGATAAAGGGGATATCACCACCGATCCCACAAAAATACAAACTACCATCAGAGAATACTATAAACACCTCTACACAAATAAACTAGAAAACCTAGAAGAAATAAATAAATTCCTGGACACTTACACCCTCGCAAAACTAAACCAGGAAGAAGATGAATCCCTGAATAGACCAATAACAGGCTCTGAAATTGAGGCAATAATTAATAGCCTACCAACCAAAAAAGTTCAGGACCAGATGGATTCACAGTCGAATTCTACCGGAGGTACAAGCAGGAGCTGGTACCATTCCTTTTGAAACTATTCCAATCAATAGAAAAAGAGGGAATCCTCCCTAACTCATTTTATGAGGCCAACATCATCCTGATACCAAAGCCTGGCAGAGACACAATAAAAAAAGAGAATTTTAGACCAATATCCCTGATGAACATCGATGCAAAAATCCTCAATAAAATACTGGCAAACTGGATCCAGCAGCACATCAAAAAGCTTATCCACCATGAACAAGTGAGCTTCATCCCTGGGATGCAAGGCTGGTTCAACATATGCAAATCAATAAATGTAATCCAGCATATAAACAGAACCAAAGACAAAAACCACAATTATCTCAACAGATGCAGAAAAGGCCTTTTACAAAATTCAACATCGCTTCATGCTAAAGACTCTCAATAAATTCGGTATTGATGGAATGCATCTCAAAATAATAATAATAATAATAATGACAAACCCACAGCCAATATCATACTGAATGGGCAAAAACTGGAAGCATTCCCTTTGAAAACTGGCACAAGACAGGGATGCCCTCTCTCACCTCTCCTATTCAACATAGTGTTGGAAGTTCTGGCCAGGGCAATCAGGCAGGAGAAAGAAATAAAGGGTATTCAATTAGGAAAAGAGCAAGTCAGATTGTCTCTGTCTGCAGATGACATGATTGTATATTTAGAAAACCCCAACATCTCAGCCCAAAATCTCCTTAAGCTGATAAGCAACTTCAGCAAAGTCTCAGGATACAAAATCAATGTGCAAAAAATCACAAGCATTCTTATACACCAATAACAGACAAACAGCCAAATCATGAGTGAACTCCCATTCACAATTGCTTCAAAGAGAATAAAATACCTAGGAATCCAATTTACAAGGGATGTGAAGGACCTCTTCAAGGAGAACTACAAACCACTGCTCAGTGATATAAAAAAGGACACAAACAAATGGAAAACCATTCCATGCTCACGGATAGGAAGAATCAATATCGTGAAAAATGGCCATACTGCCCAAGGTAATTTATAGATTCAATGCCATCTGCATCAAGCTACCAATGACTTTCTTCACAGAATTGGAAAAAACTACTTTAAAGTTCGTATGGAACCAAAAAAGAGCCCACATTGCCAAGACAATCCTAAGCCAAAAGAACAAAGCTGGAGGCATCACGCTACCTGACTTCAAACTATACTACAAGGCTACAGTAACCAAAACAGCATGGTACTGGTACCAAAATACAGATACAGACCAATGGAACAGAACAGAGCCCTCAGAAATAATACCACACATCTACAACCATCTGAACTTTGACAAACTGACAAAAACAAGAAATGGGGAAAGGATTCCCTATTTAATAAATGGTGCTGGGAAAATTGGCTAGCCATATGTAGAAAGCTGAAACTGGATCCCGTCTTTACACCTTATACAAAAATTAATTCAAGATGGATTAAAGACATAAATGTTAGACCTAAAACCATAAAAACCCTAGAAGAAAACCTAGGCAATACCATTCAGGACATGGGCAATGACTTCATGTCTAAAACACCAAAAGGAATGACAACAAAAGCCAAAATTAACAAATGGGATCTAATTAAACTAAAGAGCTTCTGCACAGCAAAAGAAACTACCATCAGAGTGAACAGGCAACCTACAGAATGGGAGAAAATTTTTGCAATCTACTCATCTGACAAAGGGCTAATATCCAGAACCTACAAAGAACTCAAACAAATGTACAAGAAAAAAACAAACAACCCCATCAAAAAGTGGGCAAAGGATATGAACAGACACTCCTCAAAAGAAGACATTTATGCAGCCAACAGACACATGAAAAAATGCTCATCATCACTGGCCATCAGAGAAATGCAAATCAAAACCACAATGAGATACCATCTCACACCAGTTAGAATGGCGATCATTAAAAAATCAGGAAACAACAGGTGTGGGAGAGGATGTGGAAAAATAGGAACACTTTTACACTGTTGGTGGGACTGTAAACCTAGTTCAACCATTGTGGAAGACAGTGTGGTGATTCCTCTAGAACTAGAAATACCATTTGACCCAGCCATCCCATTACTGGGTATATAGCCAAAGGATTATAAATCATGCTGCTATGAAGACACATGCACACGTATGTTTACTGCGGCACTATTCACAATAGCAAAGACTTGGAACCAACCCAAATGTCCATCACTGATAGACTGGATTAAGAAAATGTGGCACATATACACCTTGGAATACTACGCAGCCATAAAAAGGGATGAGTTCATGTCCTTTGCAGGGACATGGATGAAGCTGGAAACCATCATTCTCAGCAAAATATTGCAAGGACAAAAAACAAACAAACAAACAAACACTGCATGTTCTCACTCACAGATGGGAATTAAACAATGAGAACACTTGGACACAGGAAGGGGAACATCACACACCAGGGCCTGTCGTGGGATCTGGGGGAGCGGGGAGGGATAGCATTAGGAGATATACCTAATATAAATGACGAGTTAATGGGTGCAGCACACCAACATGGCACATATAGACATATGTAACAAACCTGCACGTTGTGTACATGTACCCTAGAACTTAAAGTATAATAATAATAAAAAAGAAAAATACTTTGTCTAAAACTGTCAAAAAAAAAAAAAAAAAAAAAGAAAGAAAAGAAAGAAAGGTCAGGAAGCTAGAACTCTTTGGAATGGCTAGTCATAGGAGCAGAGGCAGCCTGGGCTGTCACTGATGCTAAAAGCTTTTGGTGGACACTTCAGCTGGAGGGATGTCCAAGCTCAATGGGCTCATCCTATCCAGCCATGCCAGCTTCTCTCCCTTGTTCTGCCTCACCCTGGTCTCACATCTCCACTTCAATACCCCCGGGAAGAATTTAAGTACAAAAGAACTTCAGCAAAACAAAGGCTATCCGGAAGACGAGATCTTATTGTTAGTATCTCATTACCCAAGGGTTAAGTAATGCTGGATAATCCTAGTTCACCCAGACATGCCTTAAGGGCAGACGGAAAGAGCAGAGAGAGAGAGAGGGAAGGGGTTAGAATGATTTGGACAACATACGTGGATATTTTTTACATAAGGCTCTTATATTTAGTCTTATCTGTTGATCCATGCCCCATGGCTAGAGAAACAGCATCCCTGCTTCTCTAGCTTCATTTTCATTCTCTAAACATCACACAGCATCGCCCAATGCTATATATATACACATATATATGTGTGTGTGTATGTATATATACACATATATGTGTGTGTATATACACATGTGTGTATATATACATATATAGATAGCATTATATATATATGTACGTAAACAGAGAGAGAGAGAGAGAGAGAGAGAGTGCTAGAGAGAGTGCTGTTGTTGCTTATTTATCTGTTGTGTTATTTGAGATGGAGTCTCACTCTGTCACCTAGGCTGCAGTGCAGTGGCACAACTTCACAGCTCACTACAACCTCTGTCTCCTGGGTTCAAGCGATTCTCCTGCCTTAGCCTCCCGAGTAGCTGAGATTACACATGGCCACCACCATGCCCAGCTAATTTTTGTATTTTTAGTAGAGAGGGGGTTTCACCATGTTGGCCAGGCTGGTCTTGAATTTCTGACCTGAAGTGGTCCACCCACCTCAGCCTCCCAAAGTGCTGGGGTTACAGGCATAAGCCAACACACCCGGCTCAATGCTATTATATTAAACTTCACAGATTCCCTACTCTGTGCCAGGCCCCGTGCTAAGATCTGAGGGTGTGAAAATGAGTAACTCATTGTCCTCGTCATTCCAAGAAGCCAAGCAGGAAAGAGAGCAGCATGAAGAATGGAATGATGGGGTGCGTCCAGATGAGCTGGAGGAACAGAGGAGTGGAATCAAATCTAGTCCAAGGAGGCATTCCAGGAATGCTTTCTGAAGGGGGTGATCACTAGGCAAAGTGGGCGTTATCCAGGCAAAAGAATATGGGAATGTCATTTTGTGGTAAAGAAATAAGACAAGCAGCATAATACATGGAGAGATTATGAAAAAATTTGTTTTACTAGAGCATAAAGTATGAGGCAGAAATGAAGTCATTGAGGGAACAATATCTTGAGGGCCTGTGGCATATGCTAAAAAGCATGCACCTGATCCTGTAGTTTTTGGGGAACCACGGAAGAACCATAACAGGAGTGTCATGGCCTTATTTTTATTTCAGAAAGATCTATGGTGCCTGCATGGATGATCTATTCAAGGTGAACCTGGGTATAGAGAATAGAAATCCAGAGCAATAATTCAGGTGAAAGATAATAACGTGTTGAATTAAGGCAGATTGCTAGTAGGGATGAGAGAAGAGAATTAATTAAAATATATTTGTAAGATAAAATTGGCCAGATGGGTAACTGATTGAATATATTGCTGAGGGAGAGGACAGAATCAAGAATAACTCCCAGGCTTCTGACTCCAGGGACTGGTGATGGCATGAAATGAGTCAGTCATCACAGGACAGTAGGTTTAATGGGGACAATGGCAAGTTTGGCTTAGGACATTTTTGAAATTGCAGTGTTCATGGAACATCAAAATGGAGATGTCTAGTAAGTAGATGCGTCACCATGTCTCTACATCAGGGGAGACGTAAAGGTGGTCATGATCAGACTAGAGGTGGTAGTTAGTCACCACAGAAGCATGTGTGATGGCTTAAGAATAACTTACAGACTGATAGAAGGAGTTAGCTGTGCATGCCAAGAATCTAAGATTTAAAGAAAGGAGGAGGAGGCAGAGCAGATACAAGATGCCAAGGAGAGAATGGGCCAGGAAAGGAAAGACACAGAAGAGAGAGATTTCAACATGGAAGGAGATGGTCATGACTGTCAAATGCTGCTGAGCTATCAGGCGAGGTGAAGACTGAAAAGAGCCATTGGGAAGTGGCAGTTGGGAAGTCACAGATGACCTTGAGAAGAGTGACTGCAATCGAATGTGGTCAGTTTGAGGGAGTCAGTTAATAGCATTCCTATCTTTCCAGTCTGTGGTCAGACTCAACTGAGAAATTCAGACACAAAAATCAGATGGAAAGCAAAACGCAGCTTAGATTTGTGGTCAAATAAGCTTGTTACTTTTCCCTCCCCCTCGAAACTTCACCCGCCTCTTCCCCAAATATAGTTCTCTTGGTTTGCAGAGTAGAATGTGCCCAAATAAATGTAAAGCATGGATGAACGGATAAGCTTGAAAGACGAGGGGAAAATAATTCAGCAAGTAGACTTCAGCCTTTTTCCAATCCCGTCAACTAGATGAGTCTATCCATCCAGAAAGAGGAGAGAAAAGTGAAGTTTCCTTCTTAGTTAAGCTTTATCCCAGGGAGGCAAGAAAGAGTTACCTTCTCCCTTTGTGAAAGAAAAATGAGAGAGAAAAATTCTTGTCTTTTATTTTTTTAATTTTTTAAGTTCCAGGGTACATGTGCAGAATGTGCAGGTTTGTTACATAGGTAAACGTGTGCCATGGTGGTTTGCTGCACCTATTAACCCACCACCTAGGTATTGAACTTGGCATGCATTAGCTCCTTTCCCTAATGCTCTCCCCACACGATCCCACCCTCTCCAACAGGTTCCGGAGTGTGTTGTTCCCTTGCCTGTGTCCATGTGTTCTCAATGTTCAGCTCCCACTTATAAGTGAGAACATGTGGTGTTTGGTTTTCTGTTCCTGCATTAGTTTGCTGAAGATAATGGCTTCCAGCATCATCTATGTTCCTGCAAGGGACATGATCTCATTCCTTTTTATGGCTGTTTAGGATTCCATGGTGTATATGTACCACGTTTTCTTTACCCAGTTTATCATTGATGGGCATTTGGGTTGATCTCACATCTTTGCTATTGTGAACAGTGCTGCAGTGAACATACACGTGCATGTATCTTTATAACAGAATGATTTACATTCCTTTGGGCATATACTCAGTAATGGGATTGCTGGGTCAAATGATATTTCCAGTTCTAAATCTTTGAGAAATCGCCACTGTCTTCCACAATGGATGAACTAATTAACACTCCCAGCAACAGTGTAAAAGTGTTCCTATTCCTCCACAACCTCACCAGCATCTGTTGTTTCTCAATTTTTAATAACTGCCATTCCGACTAACAGGAATAAAATCCAGATTTCAAGACACTGAGGAGTGGATGGAAGGTGAGGAAGTAGAGGCTGCTAATGTGGGCAACTCATTCTAGGAACCATACAGGAAGAACAGGAGAGAGCGATTGAAGAAAGGAGGATTAGAGTGACTGGACCAGAACACATGGATATCTTCTATACCAGATTCTTAGATTTAGTCTTATCTGGTAGGCCCTGCCCAAAGGCTACTACTCATTCTGGTTTTTTTTTTTTTTTTTTTTTTTTTTTTTTGAGACAGAGTCTCGCTCTGTCAGCCAGGCTGGAGTGCAGTGGCACAATCTCAGCTCACTGCAACCTCTGCCTCCCGGGCTCAAGCAATTCTTCTGTCTCAGCCTCCCGAGTAGTTGGGATTACAGGTGTGTGCCACCACGCCCGGCTAATTTTTGTATTTTTAATAGGGACAGGGTTTCACCATGTTGGCCAAGCTGGTCTTGAACTCCTGACCTCAAGTAATCTGCCCGCCGCAGCCTCCCAAAGTGCTGGCATTACAGGCGTAAGCCTCCGCACCCAGCTGACTCATTCTTGATTTTAATAAACAAAACGCCCTGATGTAGGAGACAGAGGACCTTGTCTTAACCAAGCAAATTAGTAAAATTCACCTTTTTGTTAAGGACACTTTGCTCTGTGATGGTAGAAAAAGCACTGGGCTGGGAGTCAGCATGTCTAGACTCAAACACCAGGTCTTTTGCTTACTTCTTGTATCACCTTGAATAAGTCTCTTAATTATTCCAAGGCCCAGATTTTCCATTTCAAAAATGAAAATAGCTGGCCATATTTCACGAGGTGGTGTGAAAATCGGATCAGATGAAATCAAATCACATTAGGTCAATATCAATTGGAGAATGTACATGAGAAGCACTCAGCACATAGCTCAGGTGCTCAATAAACACTTGTGGATTCTAAATCTATTTACTGGCAACAATATTCTTCTATACAAACATCTAAGAACTACAATTTAGGACTATTACACATGACAGTCAGTCTACTGCCACCCCTCTGGGGAGATCCCTTTGTGCTCAAAGAGAAGAAATGTCAGGCTAGGAGTCTGGCTAACTGCTCAGAGCAGACCAGTGCTCTGTCAGAACCACTCTTTTCTAGAGTTTAGTCTGTTTTACAGATTTGGATCTTCACATTTTTCTCAATACCTAGAGGCGATAAAATTTCTAGGGTGGATTCACACTGCCCAACTTGATGAGACTGATATATAATATAGGCACCAATTTATTTTCAACAAATCTTCTAATTGGTGATAATATTCAATACATTAGGTTTGTTCTTTCAATCATTCATTCGATGCTTCGTTTCATTACGTGCTAGTGTATGAATATGAAATAAAAATAATTGTCTCTTTCCCTTAGGAGCTAGCAGTCTGTTAGCAGAGAGAAACCTGCAAATAAATTGCATACAAAGCAAGAAATGAGTGCAAAACTCCAAGATTAGGGACCTCAGTGACACCAAAGAGAGGTTAACCCTGCTTGAAGGAATCAGGGGACATTTGAGAGTGAGCAGCTACTTGAGCCGGCTCTTGAAGGGTAGGTAGGAGTTTGTCAGATGGAGATGCTGAGAAAACACACTTCAAATAGAGAGAACAGCACTCAGAAAGCTATGGAAGCACAAAATGGCCTGCCCACTCCAGGAGCAACGCATTCTGGAAACAAGTTTCGTAGGTCCTGAGAGTAGGATGCAAGTGATGGAAGTCAAAGTTGAAAGTGGAAAGTTAGATACCGTATCAGTGAAGGCTATGAATACGGGAAGCTTGGACTCAGCCTGTAGGCAGGGGGTAGTGATAGAGAGGGGCAGCATGCACCATTTTCCTCTGTAGGGAGGCTACACACGAAACCATAGTCTTCCAGGGTATTGCTTGCTGAACCTAATATCAGAACAAGCATATTTTGATGACATTTGCCATTAGGATCACCCAGTTCTCCTGATTAGTTCATTAACCAGTGGTCTACCATCATCATTGGCCAGAGTACCCCCACTCTTCCATGAATAAAGGAAATCTTCTAGGCCCCCATATGGATAACCTGCTTCTATTAGCAAAATCGTTTTTGTTTGTTTGTTTTTTTTTTTTTACCTAATTACAGTATAGCTTAGCTGTTAAGGGTATGGAGCCAGACTGATTAGATGTAAATCCTGGCTTATCCATGGACAAGCTATAGGACCTAAAATGTGGGTTTAACCCTTTTATGCCTCAATGCCTCAGTTTCCTCATCTGTAAAACGGGGGATAATATAACCGCCTAAAGTGTTGTTGAATTAAATGAGTTCACATACTGCATACATGTACTTGGAACAGCACCCAGCTCATGAGAAAAGCTAGGTAATGTTAGTTCCTGTTATTATATCTTAGCAATTAGATTACAGCTTTAAAAGTTCTACTATAGATGGAGGCTGGCAAGATGGCTGAATAGGAAAGCTCCAGTCTGCAGCTCCCAACGAAATCAACACAGAAGGTACGTGGTTTCTGCATTTCCAACTAAGATACCCAGATCATCTCATTGGGACTGGTTAGACAGGGGTGCAGCCCACGGAGGGCGAGCCAAAGCAGGGTTGGACATCGCCTTACCCAGGAAGTACAAGGTGTTGGAGAACTCCCTCCTCTAGACAAGGGAAGCCGGGAGGAACTGTGGTGTGAGGAATGGTGCACTATGGCCCAGATACTGCACTTTTCCCATGGTCTTCACAACCCACAAACCAGGAGATTCCTTCTGGTGCCTAGGCCACCAGGGCCCTGGGTTTCAAGCACAAAACTGGGCGGCCATTTGGGCAGACACCGAGCTAGCTGCAGGAGGTTATTTTCATACCCTAGTGGTTCCTGGAACGCCAGTGAGACAGAACTTTACTCCCCTGGAAAGGGGCCTGAAGCCAGGGAGCCAAGTAGTCTACCTCAGTGGATCCCACTCCCACAGAGCCCAGCAAGCTAAGATCCACTGGCTTGAAATGCTCACTGCCTGCACAGCAGTCTGAAGTCACCTGGGACCTTGAGCTTGGTAGGGGGAGGGGTGTCCGCTATTACTGAGGCTTAAGGAGGCGGTTTTTGCCTCACAATGTAAACAAAGCAGCAGGGAGAAGTTGCAACTGGGCGGAGCCCTCTGCAGCTCAACAAAGCCTCTGTAATCAGACTGTCTCTTTAGATTCCTCCACTCTGGACAGGGCATCTCTTAAAAAAAAAAAAGGCAGTAGCCCCAATCAGGGGCCTTTAGATAAAACTCCCATCTCCCTGGGACAGAGTACTTGGGGGAAGGGGCGGCTCTGGGCACAACTTCAGCAGACTTAAATGTACCTGCCTGCTGGCTCTGAAGGGAGCAGCAGATCTCCCAGCACAGCGTTGGCCCTCTATTAAGGGTCAGACTGCCTCTTCAAGTGAGTTCCTGACCCTTGTGTTTCTTGACTGGGAGACACCTCCCAGCAGGGCTGACAGACACCTCATACAGGAGAGCTCCAGCTGGTATCTGGTGGGTGCCCCTCTGGTACAAAGCTTGCAGAGGAAGGAACAGGCAGCAATCTTTGCTGTTCTTCAGCCTCTGCTGGTGATACTAAAAAGATAAAGAAGGGCATCACATAATGGTAAAGGGAACAATTCAACAAGAAGAGCTAACTATTCTGAATATATATGCACCCAATACAGGAACACCCAGATTCATAAAACAAGTTCTTAGAGACTTACAAAGAGGCTTAGAGTCCCACACAATAATAGTGGGAGACTTTAACACCCCATTGTCAGTATTAGACAGATCAACAAGATAAAAAATTAACAAGGATATTCAGGACTTGAACTCAGCTCTGGATCAAGCAGACCTAATAGATAGCTACAGAACTCTCCACCCCAAATCAACAGAATATACACTCTTCTCAGCACCACATTGCACTTATTCTAAAATTGACCACATACTTGGAAGTAAAACACTCCTCAGCGAATGCAAAATAATGGAAATCATAACAGTCTCTCAGACCACAGTGCAATCAAATTAGAACTCAAGATTAAGAAACTCACCCAAATCTGGACAACTACATGGAAACTGAACAACCTGCTCCTGAATGACTACTGAGTAAATAACGAAATTACGGCAGAAATACATAAGTTATTTGAAACCAATGAGAGCAAAGATACAATGTACCGAAATCTCTGGGACACAGCTAAAGCAGCGTTTAGAGGGAAATTCATAGCACTAAATGCCCACAAGAGAAAGCAGGAAAAATCTAAAATTGACACCCTAACATCTCAATTTAAAGAACTAGAGAAGCAAGAGCAAACAAATTCAAAAGCTAGTAGAAGGCAAGGAATAACTAAGATCAGAGCAGAACTGAAGGAGATAGAGACACAAAAAACCCTTCAAAAAAATCAGTGAATCCAGGATATGGTTTTTTGAAAAGATCAACAAAATAGACCACTAGCCAGGCTAATAAAGAAGAAAAGAGAGAAGAATCAAATAGACACAATAAAAAATGAAGGGGATATCACCAGTAATACCACAGAAATACAAACTACCATCAGATAATACTATCTGAATAGACCAATAACAAGTTCTGAAATTGAGGCAGTAATTAATAGCCTACCAACCAAAAAAAGTCCAGGACCAGACAGATTCACAGCCGAATTCTACCAGAAGTACAAAGAGGAGCTAGTACCATTTTTTTCTGACACTACTTCAAACAATAGAAAAAGAGGAACTCCTCCCTAACTCATTTTATGAGGCCAGCATCATCCTGATACCGAAACCTGGAAGAGACACAACATAAAAAGAACATTTCAGGCCAATATCCCTGATGAATATCGATGTAAAAATCCTCAATAAAATGCTGGCAAACTGAATCCAGCAGCACATCAAAAAGCTTATCCACCACGATCAAGTCGGCTTCATCTCTGGGATGCAAGGCTGGTTCAGCATATGCAAATCAATAAACATAATCCATCATATAAACAGAACCAATGATGAAAACCACATGATTACCTCAATAGAGAAAAGGCCCTCGATAACATTCAATGCCCTTTCATGTTAAAAAAAAAAACAAAAAAACTCTCAATAAACTAGATATTGATGGAATGTATCTCAAAATAATAAGTGCTATTCATGAGAAACCCACAAACAATATCATACTGAATGAGCAAAAACTGGAAGCATTCCCTTTGAAAACCAGCACAAGACAAGGATACCCTCTCTCACCACTCCTATTCAATATAGTATTGGAAGTGCTGGGCAGGGCAATCAGGCAAGAGAAAGAAATAAAGTGTATTCTAATAGGAAAAGAGGAAGTCAAATTGTCTCTGTTTGCAGATGACATAATTGTATATTGAGAAAACCCCATCCTCTCAGCCAAAAATCTCCTTAAGCTGATAAGCAACTTCAGCAAAGTCTCAGGATATAAAACCTGCAAACATCACAAACATTCCTGTACACCAACAACAGGCAAGCAGAGAGCCAAATCATGAGTGAACTCCCATTCACAATTGCTACAAAGAGAATAAAATATTTAAAAATCCAACTTACAAGGGACGTGAAGGACCTCTTCAAGGAGAACTATAAACAACTGCTCAAGGAAATAAGAGAGGACACAAACAAATGGAAAAACATTCCATGCTCATGAATAAGAATCAAAGTCGTGAAAATGGCCATAGTGCCCAAAGTAATTTATACATTCAATGTTATACCCATCAAGCTACCATCAACTTTCTTCACAGAATTAGAAAAAACTACTTTACATGTCATATGGAACCAAAAAATAGCCCGCATAGCCAAGAAAATCCTAAGCGAAAAGAACAATGTTGGAGGCATCATGCTACCTGACTTCAAACTATACTTACTACAAGGCTACAGTAACCAAAACAGCATGGTCCGGGTACCAAAACAGATACATAGAACAATGGAACAGAACAGAGGCCTCAGAAATAACATCACACATCCACAACCATCTGATCTTTGACAAACCTGACAAAAACAAGCAATGGGGAAAAGGTTCCCTATTTAATAAATGGTGTTGGGAAAACCGGCTAGCCATATGCAGAAAACTGAAACTGGATCCCTTCCTTACACCTTATACAAAAATTAACTCAAGGTGGATTAACGACTTAAACGTAAGACCTAAAACCATAAAAACCCTAGAAGAAAACCTAGGCAATACCATTCAGGACATAGGCATGGGCAAAGACTTCATGACTAAAACACCAAAAGCAAAGGCAACAAAAGCCAAAATTGACAAATGGGATCTAATTAAACTAAAGAGCTTCTGTACAGCAAAAGAAACTGTCATCAGAGTGAACGGGCAACCTACAGAATGGGAGAAAATTTTTGTCATCTATCACTGTGGCAAAGGGCTAATATCCAGAATATACAAAGAACTTAAACAAATTTACAAGAAAAAAGCAACCCCATCGAAAAGTGGGTGAAGAATATGAACAGACCCTTCTCAAAAGAAGACA
Source organism: Theropithecus gelada (assembly GCF_003255815.1). Lineage (NCBI taxonomy): Eukaryota > Metazoa > Chordata > Mammalia > Primates > Cercopithecidae > Theropithecus > Theropithecus gelada. Next base: position 16,163,764 of record NC_037678.1, read on the forward strand.
TTTATGCAGCCAACAAACATATGAAAAAAAGCTCGTCATCACTGGTCATTAGAGAAATGCAAATCAAACCACAATGAGATAACATTTCATGTCAGTTAGAATGGTGATCATTAAAAAGTCAGGAAACAACAGATGCTGGAGAGGATGTGGAGAAATAGGAACACTTTTACACTGCTGGTGGGAAGTGTAAATTAGTTCAACGATTGTGGAAGACAGTGTGGTGATTCCTCAAGCATCTAGAACCAAAAATACCATTTGACCCAGCCATCCCATTACTGGGTATATAACCAAATGATTATAAATCATGCTGCTATAAAGACATATGCACACATATGTTTACTGTGGCACTGTTCACAATAGCAAAGACTTGGAACCAATCCAAATGCCCATCAATGATAGACTGGATAAAGAACATGTGGCACATATACACCATGGAATACTATGCGGCCATAAAAAAGGATGAGTTCATGTCCTTTGCAGGGACATGGATAAAGCTAAAAACCATCATTCTCAGCAAACTAACACAAGAACAGAAGATCAACCACCACATGTTCTCACTCATAAGTGGGAGTTGAACAATGAGAACACACGGACACAGGGAGTAGAACATCACACACCAGGGCCTGTTGTGGGGTGGTGCTAGGGGACGGACAGCTTTAGGAGAAATACCTAATGTAGATGACGGGTTGATGGGTGCAGCAAACCACCATGGCATGTGTATACCTATGTAACAAACCTGCACGTTCTGCACATGTATCCCAGAACTGAATGTATAATAATTGTTTTTTAAAAAGTTCTATTATAGACCCAAGGAATTTCTTTAGACTCTGTAGGAGTTTCTCTAGTGTTAATTAAAGCTGTTCAAACTACCTAGATTCAAATTCTGGCTCTAACCTTCAGTGTCTACTATTTAATTTTTCACAAGTTACAAAACTCAATGAGCCTCAATTTCCTCATATTGTACTATGAAAACAGTAACATGCACCTCAAAAGGTTATTGCGAAGGCTTAATGCAATCATGTTTGCAAATGTTTATGTCACACAGGAGAGATGTAATAATTTTTAATTCCACTAGAAACCAGCCAACAGTCATTCTTTCCTATACTCTGAGTAAGAATAGAAACCCAATAAGATTTTTGTCAAACAGGTTGCAGACATGAAAAACTGAAATAAGAACTGACTTCAAATTTGTCTTTAAATTGCAGCAAATAGATTAGTCATGATTTATCCAGATACGAATTTGCCTAAACTGATTTGAAGATTGTGACAAATGTTTTCTTCTACATTGACCCTAAATTCAAGTTGTAGGCATATCTATTCCAGATCCCTTTCATGTAGATAAATGGTACTGAAGCTGCACTGACTACAATAGCTCACCTTTGTTACAGACTTTGGATTTCTGTACAAGTTGCTTTTGAAGTCCCAGAGTGTATATCTATCTGACCTGAAAACCCTCCAGTTTGAAGTTGATTCTGAATTAATCTAGCTGCACTTCAGATATACTCAAATTTTCCCCTGGTGTAGACTCACCTTCAGTGAACATCCCTCTACAAACATTTCTTTTGAAATTTACCCATCTAGGTAGCCAATTTATCACCAGTAAGATATAGAGTTTAGGTTATTCAAGATTCTTAATGAAGATATATGGTGAATGCAGGGAGAATTGGGGAGATGTCAATATTTTCAGAGTGGATGTGCTTTCTCCTAGCAGTGAAGCCTCTTGGGGATTTTGATACTTGCTTTCCTAGAGGAAGAAAAAAGGAGAAAATAGTGTAACTGAGCTCCCTCCCTGTCTCTTACTACTGAGAAGCACAGCAATGTGTAATGAGAGCTATTCTTACAGAAGTATGAATAACATTTATGAAGAGGAAATGTGGAAGACTATTGGATTATAATATTTCTTAGGGCTTTGGCAACTACAGTGAGACAACTGAAACAGCATTGGCTTAGGAACTAGAGAGGCATTATTCAAATCCCAATTATATCTTGTATTAGAATGAAAAATTGTTCAAGTTTTCTTAGCTTTGATTTCTCCATCTATAAAATGGGGATAATAACCAGCTCACAGAAAAATGAGAAATTACATGTGAAATGATAATCGTGCTGAATCACAAATTTAAGTACTCAGAAATATTAGATCCTTTGTAACATCCCAAATCTCTGACGTAATGAGCAGAAGTCACACGCATGAATAGTTTCACTCTATATTGGGAAGAACTTTTGAACATTGGGGGTTTCCCAGCAACGGAATAAACTGCTTCATAAGATACTAAACCCCCAACCCCTATAGTCTCCTGGAAATATTCAGACATAGACTCAACAATCTTGTTATGGCCATTTTGAAGATGATGACTTAGGAGGTTGGACTACGTGCCATTTAAACTCAAAGATTTTAAGATTCTTTAAAATCCACTTCTCATTTTTAAAATTCTCTAACAGGATGCTAACAGGATGAATTAATGCTTCTGAAGACATCAAGATTATTCACAGGAGTTCATAGTGAGATGCCCTCATGACCCACATAAAAACGACACTCAAATATAAGCTTCACCATGAGAAGGAAGTTCTACTGACATTATTTAACCTCAAGGGCATCCACCTCCTTGAGACATCATTAATTTCTTTAGTGTATAAAAATGGAGATGATACAGTGTCAAAGCTGTCAGCTGAAAAAATGAACAGAAGAAAGTATTCAGCCAAATGGTTGTTCATCTAGCTGACCCCAAACAGCCAATTTGACTGTTCTCTGAATTGACATGAACTAACTGCCCTGTTAATTAGAAGAAGGTAAAATGATCCAGAGTCTCTGGGGTTGCCACTGACTCTTTATAGAGAGGAAGCAAGGCTTTGTGATGAAAGTCTAGGCTTTGGTCCCATGCCTGCCTCTTACAACTGTTTGTTTTTGGGCTAGTCATTAAATAACCTGGATTTTTATTTCCTGATCTCAAAAACAGGTTGTATTAGTCTTTTCTCACACTGCTATAAAGAATACCTGAGACTGGGTATTTATGAAGGAAAAAATTGGACCTTTAATTGATTCACAGTTCTGCATGGCTGGGGAGACCTCAGGAAACTTATAACCATGGTGGAAGGGAAAGGCAAAGCAAGGCATGTCTTACATGGCAGCAGGAAGAGACAGAGTAAGGAAGTGCCACATTTTAAAACCATCGGCTCTCATGAGAACTCACTCTCTAGCACAAGAACAGCATGGGAGAAACCACCCCCATGATCCAATCACCTCCCACCAGGTCCCTCCGATGCTTGGGATTACAATTCGAGATGAGATTTGAGGGGGGACACAGAGCCAAACCATATCAAGGGAAACCAAGTACCTTTGACACACTTTGTAGAGATGTTGTAATAATAATTGAGATATGATTATCAAATGAAGGGAGTAAAAAAAAAAAAAGCAAAATAGACAAAACCTTTCAATCTACAATGTTTTCAGAGCAGCTCCAATATTGGCTTAGGATTTCTATTCAAGAAAGGATGCCAAAGTTTTAAAAGTTTGAAAACCCTTACACGCTTTTATTTATTCATTGATATATTCATATATATTTACTTTGTCCTGATATATGACATGCAGTGTCCTAGACTCTGGAAATACAAGTGGTCGATTCTGACAAAGTTCTGGCCTTCCTTCATGGGGGTCATAGTCTAATCGGATCACGGTCATAGGACTTTTAAGGAAATTTTACTAAAGGGTAGGCTCTAAGAAAACCAACAAGTCTGGTTATCATTTGGAGAACACAAGAGATCTGAGTGTAAAAATTAAATCTTTATGTCGAATCTCCCAAGCAGTTGTGCTCGTTTTGCCAGAAACACTTTTGCTTTGGAGGAAGAAAATTGCCAGATGGCAAGAATGGTTCTAGTGGACTAATCCAGACATCCTCCCCTGGCTGAGGTAAGAAGCCCATTGCTCAAAATTACTTACCAATGTCCTCTTTGTGATACCCCACATTCATCATTCTCCACTCTTTAATTGTATTAATGCTTAATCTCTAACCAGTGGTTATCTATGGATTGGGGAATTTTTTCCTTCAAATGTAGGTCATTTCCGTGCCACTTTCTAGATTTTTTTTTCTCTTTTTCTTTTTTTGCTATATCTATACACTCCATTAGCATTTACTTACTGTCTAGGTTTAAATCTACTCACATTATACTTAATTAAATTTACTTAACTAAGAATCTCCAGTAAATGAAAAACCAGAACTCCTCCCCACAAACCAAAAGGTATGCATAAAGAATAAATTCTACAAAGTCAATATAATGTCATTAAATTTGAAAGTGCTGCCAGCTACAGGTTCTGAGCCTGAGGCCTGCTCTCTCTTTGTTAAAATACATTACAGCAAGGGTTAGAATGCTACTGAGGATATGGTGACACTAAACTAGGACTTTCTGCTTGCCTTAATCAGAAATAATGGGAGTTGAACAAGGATTGACTGTTTCATTATGTTGCTCAATGTTATTTCATTCTACAGCTGCATACCACCTAAACTTCTCTAAAGTCCCACCAGCGCTAACTGCCCCACTTTAGAAAGCCATGTCTAGGGAGCTTGGCTTTGGTACATCTTACCATTAGGCTGTGTGATGCCTCAGTTTCAGTAGACAATCCCCTTGCTTTGTCCTGCTGCTGTGCTAAGGATATGCATCTATACATCACCCAGCTAGGGGTGAAGTCCCTGTGTCTCAGCTCCAGACCTGTCCTTCTTTACTCTGTTTCTAAGGCTAAAGCTAGGGCTCTCTGCAAACCACGTATCTCCCTGTATTAGTATTAGTCTGTTGTCATGCTGACAATGAAGACATAAATGAGACTGGGTAATTTATAAAGGAAAAGGGTTTAATTGACTCACATTTCCACATGGTTGGAGAGGCCTCAGAATCATGGCAGAAGGTGAATGAGAAGCAAAATCTCATCTTACATGGCATCAGGCAAGAGAGCTTGTGCAGGGAAACTCCCATTTATAAAACTATCAGATCTCCTGAGACTTACTCACTAACACGAGAACAGCACAGGAAAAACGCACCACCATGATTCAATTACCTCCCACCGGGTCCCTCCCACAACATGTGAGGATTATGGGAGCTATAATTCAAGATGAGATTTGGGTGGGGACACAGTCAAACCCTATCATTCCCTTACTATAGGAGTTCTTATTATATTCTGCCAGTCATATGCATTCCAGGGAGGCTGCATGGCAGGAGGCAGAAGAGATTTGCTCCTTTCTGTGGGCCTGTGGTTTCTGTCAGTTTTGCCCCAGCAATTGCCTTTCACTTGGCACAGGTTTGTTTGTACTCTATAGTTTCTTTATGCCCTCCCAGGACCAACTGGTCAATGTCCTTCCCTTGGAGGGAGGGGTGCATCTGCACGCCTCTCTATGGGGTCTCCTGAGCTCCTGGGGCACCAACATCAACCAGGAAGGAAGCATGCTTTCCTTGACATCTGCATCCTGGTTCCTTAGGACTCCTCTCCCAGATTTTGGGGATCTGATAATCCCAACTATCCCCCTTCTCCTCCCCAGCCCTATTAGTGATGGCTGCCTCCTAAATCATAATCTCTCCAGCACTCCAGTGCTTCCTTTGACTTTCTCAGTTCCCCCAACTCTCTTTGACCAATCCCTATGATCCAACTCTCTTGGCTAAAATACTTAGTGTTCTTTCTATCTTTCTGACTGGACCCGGACTGGAAGGTATTTTGTCCACACCTTTCTCACTACATTGAGCTCCTTAAGAACAGAGATCATTACTAAGCACGCAACTGATGTCATCTGAAAGCTTATTTGTCAAACGAAACAATTCTGCCTTCTCACTATTGCTGCTGATCACCTCTTCCTAACTCTTTCTCCATCCCCATGCAGAGAGAGCTGCTAATCTGGTTGATTAGCATCCGAGATATTGGCTTTGCATTCTTCTCCTAGTGGTCAGGGCACCCAGGAGCCATTCCCTCCTTCTGTGCCTCCTATTCCACTCTGTATTGACTCAGGTTCTTTTCAAGGTCCACCTATCTTTCTGTTTACCCTATGGGCAATCAAAACATCCTGCTCCTAAGAGTTTTATTTAAGGGAAAATAGGAGTCACTTGGAGCTGCAGGGCTAAGCCCAATAGCTCAATACAACTTTTATCATAGATCTATACATTGGGGTTACTGAGTGCTGGGTCCACTAATAACGAAATAGAATTTGGATACATCCTTTGGTTGGTTCTTATCTGTTTTGCTCCATTAGGAACTTGGTGGAGATGAGAGTCAGATTATTTTCAACTACTGCATAATAAATGACCCCACAACTTAATGGGTTAAAAAAAACCCAACAATTTATTTGCTCATGATTCTGCAGGCTGGTGATTTGGACAGGGCTCAGCCTGAAAAATCATTGCTATGCAGTGTGGCGTCAGCTGGGCGCATTGATGCACTTGCGCTCAGTTGTTAGATTAGTCAAGGGCTGGCTGGCCCTGGATGTCCGATTATTTGCTGGGATGATGAGCACAACTGACCCCATGTCTCGCCAAGTCTCTCATCCAGCTAGTTAGTGTGGACTTCTTCATATGCTGGCTATATCTCAAAAGCAGCAAGAGAAAGAGACCAAGCCCTAATATGCAGGTGGTTTTCAAGTCTCTGCCATCATTTCATTGACCCAAACAAATAAGGTCACATGGCCAAGCCCAGAGTCAGTGTGGGAAGGAACATGGCTATAAGTCGCTGCATGATCCGGAACCATGCTTGCCTCTCTGATTTTATCTCTAGCTAGCCTTCCCTGACCCCCTTCCTCCTTCTATCTGCTTCACTCTAGCCCTATTTTACAGTTTAGACTTATAGAAATAATTATATCGCTCTCTTCTAACCTTTACTTAAACCTCCAGGCCTTTGTATGTGCTATTTTCTAGTCTTGTACACCATTTTTTCCCACCATCATTCCCCTTCCTCTTCTTCTTTTGACCAACTGCTGGTCAAGAGAAGAAGAGAAAGACGTTTTCAGCCAGTTTTCTGAGATTGTTTAAATTTCGCCTTGAAATGTGTTTCCACAGCACCCAGCTCTCTTCCTATCATGAGACAGATGGAGCTTGGCTATTTATTTATCTCTCCCACTGGACTATGAGCTTTACACGGATCAAAGCCATGCACTTTGGACAAGGAGAGAATTCAGTTTCTGTGAGCGTTTGCCTTAGCCCATCAAACTTGTTCCCTCTAACCTCCCTGAGGGAAGAGCTCTCCAGAATAGAAGAAACCTGTTTGTTTGCCTCTTATGTCAGGATGGGTGAGAGTGGGGCAAGCCCAGGATATCAGGACCTTCTTCCATCCTCTCAGAACTCTCGTTCGGTTTTTGTGCCCTGTCATTGGCCTTCCTGAATTTGAACTGTTCTCCTTAGAAATCATTTGACCTACCACCCACGGTTATTCTACCATGCTCCCTGGTGATGTTAATGAGGTGGAAGAGAATAGATATAACTGCTAAGACATTAAGATTTTTTCATCTCTTAAATATTTTGTATTTGTAGACATAAATGGGGAAAACTGGACCCACATAGTTCAACAATACTCAGGCCCCAAGATTAGAATTTAACACCTCAAGAGCCATACCTCAACAGAATCCTCGGTAGTCCTTCTTAGAGAACATGTGCCATAGGGCAAACCCCAGAGCCTTCCAATAGCACCCTCTTGAAAGCTGTTCTTTGCATATCTTAGTAACTAGCCCTTGTCTGACCTTTAAGGGTTAGGAGAACATCTTGCTTTCGATTGGAAGGAACTTTCACAAACACACTGTCCCACCATCTCAAACATTAGTATGGAAGCAATAGAAATGCTTATAAAGTGTCATCTCATTCCTCCTGCACCCAGTGACCATTAAATTTGGATGCCATAACTTGCTCTCAATATATGCATACTGCTTTGTACATAGAAGATACATAATCATTACACAATGAATAAATGGATGATGTTGGCCAGCAGTAAGTGATAAAGTCCATATTCAAGCCTGTGTTAGAGTGTATAAAATTATAAGCAGGAGGCATATCTTATAGAAGATGCTTAACAAATATTTGTTCGATGAATGAATGAATAAAGCTTGGACCATAATTTCCAGTAAGGAAATAATCTTAGGAGTAAGCCTGTTCCTCTTGGTATTTCCCCAAAAGTCAAAGTCAATTATCCTTGAAACCTGACTGAACACTGCATCTCTGATTATTCTTGAATATGTTAACAAAATAAAAAATAAATAAAAGAAGGCCACCTGGGGAAATAAATTTTATGGTGGTATGCTTGAAGAGATAGATTTGATTCAATGTGGCACATCCAGATGGAAATTTAATTTGAAGCAATGGAAAAACACTGTCAACGTCTCAGGATGGTATGACATGAGCCCAGCTTACTGCTCCTTACCCAAACCCCCACTCCTGGGAAGACACAAAGTCATGAGGAAATCAGAGCTGGGACTCAGTAGAGGCTACTTGGCTCTGTACCTTCGTCTACTACAAAAAGCCACAGATGCAACTTGAGATAAATAAAGTGGGCAGCACATGGCATAAAGGAAAAAATACTGTGCTGTAGATTAACAAACCTGGGTTCAAACCCAGACTCAACAGATTATGAACTCTAAGAACTAGACACGTTATTTCGCCCTCTGGGGCTTTAGTTTTTCCATCTGTAAATAACTGCAATAATGCCTAAGGTTGTGGTAAGTAGTAAAAGAGACAGTGATTTACAATGACCAGTACCACACTGTACAAGCTGTCATTATCATTACTATAAAGACAGAGCTCTCGACCACAAGAACATAAAATCTAATCAGAGAGACAGATCCATGTTTGAAGCTAGAATTCATGAAAATCTATATTCCTAATCTATCTATTCCTTGAGTGATTTCCAACTGCTATTTGTTGAGTGCCTACAATTGGTCAGATAAAGGGGTAGACATTGAGAGGATATAATGGCAGGCAGAAGAGATGCTGTTATTCTCTTTATAGACCTTATAACTAGGTGGGTACTAACCCGCAGTCACATACAACCTGGATGTTGAGAGCTTCTTAAGATCTCATTTGGGTGCCTCCTATCTCTTTCTTGATTACTTGCAATCACTTCTTTTTAACTGCCTGACTTTTGAAGGCATATGAGCCGGTAACAACTGGGAAAACTCTTCGGATTTTTTTTTTTTTTTTTTTTTGTACCAAGTGGGATATACAAGCCAAGGGGAAGATAAAAACACACCTAACCACAGAAGGGATATGAAAAGCCTAGGAAGGGAAGGAAAAAAAGGTGCAGAGGTATGGGATGTCACAGTCTGAAAGTTTTCATAGACACAAAGGATTAAGCTTAGATGAAGAAGCACCATAATTTTTCCCTCAGACTTTCTCTTTAGACTTCAGTTTCAGAAAGGGGACCTTTGCAGAAGAGGGTAGGGGTCAATGTGAGCTTCTCTAAAGTCAAGGCTAAAAGGTGAAAGAATTGATAACCCTTTCCTCAGGAAGGTAGGCAAAGAGCTGAAGTTACCATTTCATGAAAGTCATGAAGAACTTTGGGGAGTAGAAATATTGGAAAGTTTATGAAATATGGATACTTTGTTTTTTTCATTTGCTTTTTCATACACAGAAAGAGAGAGAGAAGAGAAGGAAACACTTCTTTGGGAGAAGTTAAGAAAAAGAGGCTGTAAGTAGATGATGTTTCACTCTGCAGCCAGAGTGGACTCCAAGCCAAAGGCTGGCCAGGGAGTATTATAAACCCACACGCTTCAAAGGGGCTCCACTGCAGAGGATTGAGGAGAATATGCTGCTTAAATGCTGACCTGGGCCAAAGAAGGCACCTGGGACTGAGCCTCAGAAAAACCAGTGAGGGTTCAGTGACTAGAATTTTAGTTATAAAACCAGAAAAAAAAAGCCATCCTAAGGAAACTCCCTTGTTCCATAGAAGAAAATATTAAAACCCAGTGTTATGGACTGAATGTTTGTGTCCCCTCAAAATTCCCATGCTGAAATCTAATTCCCAGTGTGATAATAAAAGGTGGGGCTTTGGGGAGGTAGGTAGGTCATGAGGATAGAGTTCTCATGGATGGGATTAGTGTCCTTAGAAGAAAAGGACAGAGAGCTAGCTGGTTCTGTTTGCCACCACAATGAGAAGGCAGCCATCTGCAAATCAGGAAGTTGGCCTTCACCAGACACTGGATCTGTCAGCACCTTGACCTTGGACTTCCCAGCCTCCAGAACTGTGAAAAATAAATTTAAGCTACCTGGCTTACGATACTCTGTTATAGTAACCTGAACTAAGACATCTAGCAAGAAAGGTCACTTTCCACTGACAAAGACTCTCTCCTTTACCAAGCTTTAGTCAGGCTCCCCTAGCCCACTTCTTGACTAGACCTCAGCATTGGTCCATATTCTGTCCTGGCAAGGCCTGCATAGCCCAGTTTTACCAAGAGTCCTACTAAATCAGTTCAGTAATAATCCCTTGACTCTAATATCTGATCTCCCTTGGTCCTTATCCCCCTACTCCAGATATATGATCAACTTTGATATTTGATCAAGTTCATCCCCTGCCTTTGATTGTCTAAGATCTTGGCCTGCCTTCAACAAGAATTTTGTTAGGTGAGTTCAGCAAGATGCTTCCTACACTTTGCTTGTTAGCTATAAATCCCTAACTGTCTTTGCTGTATTCAGAGTTGATCATGATCACTTTCCCCTATTGTAATAGTCTTGACATCTCTTGCAATAGTCCTGAATAAAGTCTTTCTTATCATTTTATCCTTGCAGTGTTGGGTCAGGTTTCAAGGAGGAAAGTGTAAGAAAAAGTTTTTATTTAACACCACATCTAGCAACACTTCAGGGTAAAAACTACAGCCTGAGACTCCACCTGCTATGATTTGAATGAATCCCACAAATTTCATGTGTTGAAAATTTAATCCACAAATTCAAATGTTGATAATTGGAGAATGGAGTCTTAAAGAGGCAATCAGAAGCAGATAAGGTCATCAGGGTGGGACCCCCATAATGGGGGCCATTTTGTTAGAAAAGGAAGAGAGACCTGAGCTGATATACTCATTCTTACCCTCTACCATGTTATAACACAGCAAGAAGGCTTTCACCAGACCTTGGACTTCCCAACCTCCAGGATGCTAAGAAATAAATTTATTTTCTATATAAATTACACAGTCTGTATTATAGCAACAGAAAATGGACTAAGATACCACCCCAGTGCTCTCTTCTCTTAATTGCTCAGGTTTATTGACTCATCTCAGCCCAGAGCCTGGCACAAATCCTCTGTCATCTGGACCATAGGCAAGACTCATAGGGGGATCTTCCTACTTGAAAAGTTCCCTGTTACAATCCACTCTCTGCAGTTTGGTCAGTGCAATACTTACAGAGCATGTACAGCAGAATAAATTAAAAGCCTGAGGGCAGGCTTCACAAAGAGAGAGGTTGAGCTAACTCAAGAGTTTACAAACAGGAGGGTAGCCAGATGCAGCCCTCAGATGTGTTGATTTGGCACACACAGTATTTTTAAAGAATACATTAATTGGCAACATGAACAATGGAAATCGACCTGGAGGGCTAGCTAAAAGTCTAAATTTCTTTCCTTGAAAAAAAAAAAAGGAACATTTGGCAGTACTGGGCCAGCATTTCCAAACAGTAACACTCCAGTGGAGTGGAGTAGCTCTGGTCTCTGAGATGAGGCATGTGCCCTGTACTTTGTCCCAGTCCCTAATATTTCCCTTTGTTTTAAACCCACCCCACTCCACTCTGCTATTTTAACTGCCTGGACTTTGAAGGCATGAGTTTATGACAACTGAGAAACTCCTTGACTCTTTTTGCGCTGCAGAAGACATGCATACCAAGGGGAAGAGTTGAAATGCACCTAACAATGGAATGAATATGAAAAGGCTAGATAGGGAAGGAAGAAGAGGCCAGAGAAAGGTCCATAAATAACTAATGGGAAAGTTGGATAAAGGGATAAAGTGTTCTTGCACCCTGTGCAACCCACACCACCTTCGGTAAAATCTCTACTACTTACTATTGTTTCTGTAGTTTGCTGAGAATTATAGAAAAGCTTTGAGAATCAGCCAAATAAGCGCACAACTCAAGAGCAGAGGCTGCCTAAGGGGGCTGGCCCTGCAATCGTCCTGGTCACATTATTCTCCTGCATAACAACATCTACGTCTCTTTTTCCTACTCAACTGAAGACCTTCCAGAACCAGGGACCTCTATTTTTTCTTTGCACCCTCAGTTCCATCACTTTCATGATTAAATCCATGTTTGTTAGACCAGACATTTAACTTACTTCTCAATTCTTTTTTCTCTCTACTTCCTCCAAAGCACTGTAAACTCCATCATTACCAAAATGTTTACAGTTTTCCAAATGTGCCTTACTCTTTTATATCCTCATGTCTTCATGCTTGATGTTTCCATTGCCTGCAATATCAAGCAAGTTTAAATTTTTCCTGCAAGCCTCAGTTTAAATATCTTCTTGTCTCTGAATTAATTCCAGGTTTCTGTTCTTCTAAGGGTGAAATGGGTCATTCTGTCCTCTTTGTGTATATCTCAATTACGGCATCTATTGCACTGTGGAGTGTGGTTACTTCTTTATAGGATTATTATCCCAAAGGTATTCAGAGCAAAAGATAATAGTAAACGTATTTTTCCATAGCTGGGCCCCTACCAGTTAATGTACAACAAGTGGTAAACTGACCCCATCCCTGTGCCTCTCTCTGACCTTTAAACATTATTCTATCTGCTGAATAGATGAGTATGTGGATGGATGAATGCATACATGGCTCAAGAAAGAGAGAAATAATTTCTAGTTTCCTAAGAAAGACTGCTCTCCTCTATGCCCAGGTTATCCTGGATCCCACACACTAAGGCCGAAACCCCCTGCATCCACACTATCTTAGCATCACTGCCATAACCTGAAGCAGTCCTATACCTTTTCCCCCCAGCCTAAAATCAGTGCTGCTCAAGATGCTACTGTTCTGCCTCCATCACACCTAAGTCTTTGTCTCTGGGTCACAAAATCTCTGTGCAAGAAGCCAAATTAATCCCCTGGCATGATTCTTCAATGTATGCTTTCATATTGGATCTGTAGATGTTCTTTTCCTCCTTGCCGGCTGTTTTTCTTACCATACAGTGAAAGAAAGCCCTCCAAGAGGGTTAAACTCCTGTACCAGGCCAATTCTCCTTTATCAGCCACTCAGACCATGCCCTGAGGGTTTTCCCTTTCCACAGAACAAATTCAGTGCTTGTCCTCAAGGGAAAGTGCCTCTCCAGAAAACTCACCCCAATTGCTGTCTTCCCCTCTTAGCTTTCTGCCTCCTTCTCCCCTCCCCAGCCATATATCATTCAGCAGGTTTGACTCAATTCTTGTGATAATCTTGGATGCTTTTGCCACACACAGGCCTATCTATCTTATTAGATGGGGCTTCTGAAGAGTCGTAACCATCTTTTCTCATCTTTAAGGGACCTAGCACAGCACAGAGCTGGCCAAAAGTAGTCACTTAATAGTTATTTGTTCAGTTAATGACTAAAATAAAACCCAGCATTTAGTCATAGTTATAAACATATTAATGACACCTATCATATATTGAGTACTACAATACATAAATTATGCCATTTAATTCTCCCCCAAACCCTGAGTGGTCATATTTATTTCTGTCTTCCAAATTGAAGTTCAAGAAAGGATGAGTGGCTTGCCTGAAGACATACAGTTTAGCCGGGCGCGGTGGCTCAAGCCCGTAATCCCAGCACTTTGGGAGGCCGAGGCGGGCGAATCACGAGATCAGGAGATTGAGACCATTCTGGCTAACGCGGTGAAACCCCGTCTCTACTAAAAATACAAAAAAAAATTATCCGGGTGTGGTGGCGGGCGCCTGTAGTCCCAGCTACTCAGGAGGCTGAGGCAGGAGAATGGCGTGAACCCAGGAGGCGGAGCTTGCAGTGAGCCAAGATCGCGCCACCACACTCCAGCCTGGGGGACAATACTGGGTATATACCCAAAGGATTATAAATCATGCTGCTATAAAGACACATGCACACGTATGTTTATTGCAGCACTATTCACAATAGCAAAGACTTGGAATCAACCCAAATGTCCATCAGTGACAGACTGGATTAAGAAAATGTGGCACATATACACCATGGAATACTATGCAGCCATAAAAAAGGATGAGTTTGTGTCCTTTGTAGGGACATGGAGGCAGCTGGAAACCATCATTCTTAGCAAACTATCACAAGAACAGAAAACCAAACACCGCATGTTCTCACTCATAGGTGGGAACTGAACAATGAGATCACTTGGACTCAGGAAGGGGAACATCACACACCGGGGCCTATCATGGGGAGGGGGGAGGGGAGAGGGATTGCATTGGGAGTTATACCTTATGTAAATGACGAGTTGATGGGTGCTGAACAGTTGATGGGTGCAGCACACCAACATGGCACAAGTATACATATGTAACAAACCTGCACGTTATGCACATGTACCCTAGAACTTAAAGTATAATAATAATAAAAAATAAAAAATTAAAAATTAAAAATTAAAAAATTAAAAAAAGACATGCAGTTTAAAAGTGGTACCCAGCTTATATTTGATGAAAGATCTGACCCCAAAACATATCCACAGAATGAATGCAAAATAGATACATGAATATTTGCATGTGGTGATAAACAAATAAATGGAGTCTAAATGTTGCAATGTTAACAAGATTGTATCATGTCCACAAATGCCATACAATTGTACAACCCTGATGATCGGCAGGATCGGAGAAACAAGAAACTCAGGCACCCTTCAGTTTCCAAAGTGTTACTTGGCTGAAGAAGAAGATTGAGAAATTAGGGTGAGGGTAGGAGAAAACGAGAAATGGGGAGAACCTCGGCAGGCTCTTGCTCTGTTCTGTTCATTTCTTCTTTGGCTTAACACACAATTTCCTTCAGTTCAAAAAGAAACAAAACAGATACTTCTTTTGCCTCTCCCTCTGCTCTTCCTCAACCATCAAGCTCTTTTCCACAGACTCACAAAACTATCAAATATCCACTGAAGTGGAAAAAACAACAGCTTCTCTATACTTCAAGTCACAAGCTTAGGAGTCTCTCTGGGATGCCTCTTTCAAAGAGAATGCTTGATCTGTCACCTCAGTAATTACGCTATCTTTAACAAACTCCCCTGTCGCCTCCAGAAAATCTGGCTCTCTCTGCAAGAGATGACCTGGGGCTGGGAGAGCCTCACCTTACTGTCTCAGGTGTGTGGAGACACATAACCCTCTTCCATAAGTAGATTTTTACTTCTACTCTCAAGATGACAGCTGGAAGGAGTGTTAAGCCTTCCTATTGAGCACACCGTGAAGTCCTCACCAAAGAGCTGGCATTAGGGATGTGGAGGTAGCTGAGCAGTGTGATGCAATTAGCAGAAGATGTGCTTTCTCACTCCAGGACCTCCGGACTTCCCTCAGATGCTGTCTGGAATCAGAAGCTCTCAAACATGCTACTCTCTTGTACCCAAAATATGCTCCCCTGGACTGTTCACCTAAGGACTCTAACCCACATTAACGGCCTCAGTCAGAATATCACCCCTCAGATTTTCTGCAAATAGTGAAGTGGCTAAGAGGATGGGCACTGGCATCACTAGACTTGGATCTGTACCCACGGCTACCACCTACGAGCACTGGACTTTGACCAAGTTACTTCATCTCTCTGTGCTTTGGTGTCCCTTTTTAAAATTAAATAGGGAGATAACGTGATCATTAAATAGGTTATAACTCACACAGAACAGTCCTGACATATAACAAAAATTCCATCATTATCAGTTATTATTATATTAGGATTTTCCTTTTTTAAACTCTTAGCACTTAGAGTTATTTGTTCACTATCTGCATTTGCCCCTAGACTTCAACATCCAAGAGGTTCAGAGAATGTGTCTGTCTTGTTTGCTGCTGAACTATGAGTGCTTATCATGGTACGTCAAAGACTGAATATAGTTTGAATAATGAGTGAATCAATCAATGAATTAAAACTCTTCAGCAAATGCTGCAGTGACACCAGACCCCTCTGAGAATATCCATCATAGCTTTTCTTAAATCCCCAGGGCCTAGCACAATCTCAGACTTCTAATAAATAAGTGCATACTTTTTGGATGAGCAAATGATGCTTTTCTGGAAAGGTGAAGAATAGTAGAAATAGGAAATGCAATTATCAAACATGCGCAAAAATGCCAGAAAATGTTTATTCTTGCAAACTCTTAACATCCCATTAAAATCATCTGTGATAAAGGCACCTGCCATGTAGCAATGTATGAAAACACAGAAAAGAAGCAAAGTGTGGCTGCCAAGTGATATGCTCCAGACAGGTTAGGCCAGATAAGCAGTGAGGGAGAAAACAAAAACAAAGGCATTGCCCCTTTGAATTTCTGAAGAAGTTTGATTTCTGCTCCCGACCTGTGTACTGATCTGCAGGAAGGCTCTGCTTCCCAGAATCTCTCAGGAACCCGATTAGTACCAGATTAACAGAGGTTCTGCCATATTATGCAGTTGCCATCTCAACACAAGACTTCAGGGTTTACAGCAAGGACAAGAGCATGGAGATCACATCCCAGCTCAGGGAAAGCAACAAAGAGCTTTGGACCATTTGGCCTCTGGTCCGCGTCAGTATCACTGAATGGAATCTGAATCTTTTATATGCTTGCTAGAAGCAAAAGTCTTTGGAAGTAGAGTGGGAGTGAAAATGCATTACCTTACTATCTGGTAGTATAATTTTTCTGAAGAAGGAAACTGTCTTTTTTATTTTTTCAGGAAAATGCCTTAGTTTCTTAGGGCAGAAAGTGGGACTCTGAAATCATGAGTGTTAGCAAGAGCTCCAGCAACAAAGAAAAAACAAGTCATTCTAGTTGAGATAAAACAGAAGAACATAAAGGGAGGGACACTTTTTTTCCCTAGGAAGAGAAATTTGGTTAAGAGAATGAAGGAACAGAGAAAAGAAGAGGGAGGGAAGAACCAGCAGTACTGCATGAAGCTGACATGCTATGTCAACCAAGTGGCAGGTGAAAGGAACCCCTGGTGATTTGGAGGCTAAACTACTTTTATGAGCAGAGCTGGCAGATATGCAACTTGAAGTGACGTGCCTGAGATAGCAGCCAGGCTCGAGCTTTCCATTCTTACACAAGTCTTCGGTAAAGTCAACCAACACAAACACAGTTTAATATGAGCCTATTGTATGTGAGTGAATATGTGTATAGGAGGCTGAGTTTCCCATCTAGGTTGGCCATGTAGAAACTGAGACACCATGTACTAGGGGGTGAGATATCTCATAAAGTGAGGAATCCAGAAACTAATGCTGAAGGTAGCCATGAGAAATGTAAGCCCCTGGGAATCATCAAAAATACAGGATAAAACCTTGAACTTCTGGTGACTAGGATGAAGGCCAAAACATCTCTTTTAAACAACAAGAGGTGGGAAGACCCCCTCTGACATCTGGGACACATATAAATTAAACACTCATAAAAACATTTTTCTAGCTAGGTTGGAGAAATTCTCCTGACTGATACACTGAAATATGTTTTCCAAGTTGGTTCCATTCTCCCCATGTCTTTCAGGGACACCAATGAGTTTTAGGTTTGATCTCTTAAGTAATCCCATCTTTCTTGGAGATCTAGTCATTCCTTTTCATTGTTTTTTCTCTATTCTTGTCTGACTGTCTTATTTCAGGAAGCCAGTCTTCAAGCTCTGAGATTCTTTCCTCTGCTTGGTCTATTCTGCTATTAATACTTGTAATTGCATTAGAAAACATTCAAAATCGGGAAATGCAGACAACTCTATTAAGGTACTTCACGAGATCATCCCCAAGACACATCATCATCAGATTCTCCAAAGTTAAAATGAAAGAAAAAATGTTAAAGGCAGCTAGAGAGAAAGGTCAAGTCACCTACAAAGGGAAACCCATTAGACTAACAGCAGACTCAGCAGAAGCCCTGCAAGCCAGAAGAGATTGGGGGCAATATTCAACATGCTTAAAGAAAATAAATTCTAATCCAGAATTTCATATCCAGCCAAATTAAGCTTCCTAAGCAAAGCAGAAATAAGACTCTTTTCACACAAGCACATGTGAGGAATTTGTTCCACCTACCTGACTTACAAGAGCTCCTTAAGGAAGCATTAATATGGAAAGGAAAGACCATTACCAGTCACTACAAAAACACAGTGAAGTACACAGACCAGTGACACTACAAGGTAACCACATAAACAAGTCTGGAAAATAGCCAGCTAACATCATGATGACAGGACCAAATCCACACATATCAATACTAACCTTGAATGTAAATGGCCTAAATTCCCCAATTAAAAGACACAGAAGGGCAAGCAGTATAAAGAACCAAGGTACATTGGCATGCTGTCTTCAAGAGACCCATCTCACAGGCAATGACACACATAGGCTCCAAATGAAGGAATGGAAAAAATATACCAAGTAAATGGAAAACAAAAAAGCAAGGGTTATAATCCTAGTTTCAGACAAAACAGACTTTAAACCAACAAAGAGCAAAAAAGACAAGGAAGGGCATTATATAACAGTAAAAGTTTCAATTCAACAAGAAGATCTAACTATTCCAAATATACATATACCCATCACAGGAGCACCCAGATTCATAAATCAAGTTATCAGAGATCTTCAAGGAAAGTTAGAGTCCCATACAATAATAGTGGAAGACTTTATCACCTCACTGACAACATTAGATGAATAATTGAGACAGATAATTAACAAAGATATTCAGGACCTGAATTCAGCACTGGATCAAATGAACCTCACAGACAACTATAGAAATCTCCACCCCAAAACAATAGAATATACGTTCTGCTCATTGCCACATGGCACATGCTCTAAAATTGATCACAAAATTGGAAGTAAAACACTCCTCAGCAAGTGCAAGAGAACTGAAATCATAACAATCTCTCAGACCAAATACAATCAAATTAGAAATCAAGACTAAGAAATTCACTCAAAACCATATAATTACACAGAAATTGAGTAATTTGCTCCTGAATGACTTCAGGGTAAATAATGGAACTAAGGCAGAAATCAAGAAGTTCTTTGAAGATAATGAGAACAAAGATACAACATACCAGAGTCTCTAAGACAAAGCTAAAGCAGTGTTAAGAGGAAAATTTATAACACTAAATGCCCACATCAAAAATTTAGAAAGATCTCAAGTTAACAACCTGACATCAGAACTGAAACAAGAGAACCAAGAGCAAACAAATTCCAAAGCCGGCAGAAGACAAGAAATAACCAAAATCAGAGCTGAACTGAAGGAGATTGAGACATGAAAAACCATTCAAAAGATCAATAAAATCCTGGAGCTAGCTTTTTGAAACCATAAAACAGGCCACTAGTTAGACTAACAAATAAGGAAAAAGAGAAGATTCAAACAAACACGATCAGAAATGACAAGGTGGATATTACCATTGACCCCACAGAAATATAAACGACCATTAGATAATATTATGAACACCTCTATACACATAAACTAGAAAATCAAGAAGAAATACATACCTTCATGGAAATATACACACTCCCAAGAGTAAATCAGGAAGAAACTGAATCCCTTAACAGATCAATAGTGAGCACTGAAATTGAGTCAGTAAGAAATAGCCTACTAACCAAAAAATCCCAGGACCAGATGGATTCACAGCTGAATTCTACCAGATGTACGAAGAAGAGCTGGTACCATTCCTCTTGAAACTACTCCAAAAAATTGAGGAGGAGAGAATTCTCCCTAACTCATTCTTTGAGGCTAGCATCATCCTGATACCAAAAGCTGGCAGAGACACAACAACAACAACAAAAACTTTGGGCCAATATCTTTGATAAACATTGATGCAAAAATCCTTAACAAGATACTAGCAAATCAAATCCAGCAGCACATCAAAAAGTTTATCCACCATGATCAAGTAGGCTGTATTCCTGGGATGCAAGGTTGGTTCAACACATACAAATCAATAATTGTGATTCATCACATAAACATAACTAAAGACAAAAACCACATGATTATATCAATAGACATAGGAAAAGCTTTTGATAAAACTCAGCACCCCTTCATGTTAGAGGTTCTCAAGAAACTAGATATTGACGGATCATACCTCAGAATAGTGAAAGTCATCTGTGACAAACTCACAGCCATATCATACGAAATGGGAAAAAACTGAAAGCATTCCCCTTGAAAACTGGCACAAGACAGGATGCCCTCTCTCACCACTGTTATTCAACATAGTATTGGAAGTTTTGGCCAGGGCAATCAGACAAGAGAAAGATATAAGTGCATCCAAATAGAAAGAAAGGAAGTCAAACTATACCTGTTTGCAGATGACATGATCTTATGTCTCAGCCTCAGACCTCAAGTTGATAAATTCAGCAAAGTCTTGGGATATAAAATCAGTGTGCAACAACCACAAACATTCCTATACACCAACAACAGTCATACCAAGAGCCAAATAAGGCATGCAATCGCCTTCACAATTGCCACAAAAAATAAAATACAATAAAATACCTAGGAATATAGCTAACCAGGGAGGTGAAAGATCTCTACAAGAACTACAAAACACTGCTCAAAGAAATCAGAGGTGACACAAACAAATGGAAAACATTTCATGCTCATGAATAAGAAGAATCAATATTGTAAAAATGCCCATACTGCCCAAAGCAATTTATAGATTCAATACCATTCCTATTAAACTACCATTGATATTCTTCACAGAATACCATTGATATTCTTCACAGAATAGTTATTTAAAAATAACTATTTTAAAATTCATATGAAACCAAACAGAGCTCAAATAACCAAGGCAATCCTAAGAAAAACAAAAATAAAGCTGGAAGCATCACACTACCCAACTCCAGACTCTACTACAGGACTACCATAACCAAAACAGCATGCTACCAGTACAAAAACAGACCCATAGACCAATGGAACAGTTAAGACTGTACACCTACAACTATCCGATATTCAACAAACCTGACAAAAACAAGCAATAGGGGAAGGATTCCCTATTCAATAAATGGTACTGGGATAACTATTTGCTGAAGTTTGATACTGTACCCCTTCCTTACAACCATATTTAAAAATCAATTCAAGATGGATTAAAGACTTATATGTAGAACCCAAAACTATAAAAACCCTAGAAGACAACTTAGGCAATGCCATTCTGGACATAAGAATGGGTGAAAATTTCATGACAAATACATCAAAAGCAATTGCCACACAAACAAAAGTTGACAAATGGGATTTAATTAAACTAAAGAGTCTCTGCAAAGCAAAGGAAACTATCAATAGGGTAAGTAGACAACCTACAGAATGCAAGAAAATTTTTGGAAATTATGCATCTGACAAAGGTCTAATATCCAGCATCTATAAGAAACAAACAAATTTACAAGAAAAAAAACAACAACAAACAACCCCATTAAATAGTGGGCAAAGGACATTAACAGACATTTTTCAAAAGAATACATATGTGTAGCCAACAATCATATGAAAAAAAACCTCAATGTCACTGATCATTAGAGAAATGCAGATCAAAACCATAATGAAATACCATCCATATCAGTCAAAATCCAAAGAAGTAAAAAAATAAGAGATGCTAGTGAGGTTGCAGAGAAAGAGGAATGCTTACACTGTTGGTGGGAGTGTAAATTAGTTCTCCCATAGTGGAAAATAGTGTGGCAATTCCTCAAAGACCTAAGAACAAAAATACCATTAGACCAAGCAATCCCATTACTGGGTGTATACCCAAAAGAATGTAAATCATTCTATTATAAAGATACATGCACATTATGTTTATTGCAGCACTGTTCATTGCAGCACTGTTCACAATAGCAAAGACATGGAATCAACCCAAATGTCTATCAGTGGTAGACTGGATAAAGAAAATGTGGTACATATACATATACATCATGGAATATTATGCAGCCATAAAAAAGAATGATTTCATGTCCTTTGCAGGAACATGGATGCATCTGGGGGCCATTATCCTTAGCAAACTAATGCAGGAACAGAAAACCAAATACTGCATGTACTTGTAAGTGGGCGCTAAATGATAAGAACACATGAATACATAAAGGGAAACAACACACACTGGGGCTTATCAAAGGGTGGAGTGTGGGAGAAGGGAGAGGATCAGCAAAAATTACTAATGGGTACTAGGATTAATACCTGAGTGGGCCGGGCACGGTGGCTCAAGCCTGTAATCCCAGCACTTTGGGAGGCCAAGACGGGCGGATCTCGAGGTCAGGAGATCGAGACCATCCTGGCTAACACAGTGAAACCCCGTCTCTACTAAAAAAAAAATACCAAAAAACTAGCCGGGCGAGGTGGCGGGCGCCTGTAGTCCCAGCTACTCGGGAGGCTGAGGCAGGAGAATGGCGTAAACCCAGGAGGCGGAGCTTGCAGTGAGCTGAGATCCGGCCACTGCACTCCAGCCTGGGCGACAGAGTGAGACTGTCTCAAAAAAAAACCAAAAAACAAAAACAAAAAAACCCTGAGTGATGAAATAATCTGTACAACAAACCCCCATGACACAAGTTTACCTATGTAACAAATCTGTACTTGTACACTGAACTTAAAATAAAAGTTAAAAAATTCTCTGCTCTAATGTCTTGCATTATAAAACTGCATAAAAAGATTCATGGGAAGAGTGAGATTGGGGAAGACCATTCAAAACTGTAACTAGAGCACTCAAAAACACAGTAACAGTCCAAATACAAATACTAACAGAGTTAACTTTCCACAAGCAAATGTGCTTAGACCACAGTCAATCCTCAGTGGCTTTACACCTTGGTTCCTATGAATGCTTTGATTATCAATTTCATCAAAATTAAAATACAACCCAGGATGTAGTCTTCTTCCTAAATCCATTGATTTAATACAAGGAAAATGCCCTCGTAGATCCTCTAGAAGCTGAACATTGGGAAAGCACCATTGTTCTTAAAGTCTTCAAGCTAGCCTTCAAGGACTGACTGTGGTCTAAACACATTTGCTTGTGGAAAGTTAACTCTGTTCGTATTTGTATTTGGACTGTTACTGTGTTTTTGAGTGCTCTAGTTACAGTTTTGAATGGTCTTCCCCAATCTCACTCTTCCCATGAATCTTTTTATTTTTATGCATTTTTATAATGCAAGACATTAGAGCAGAGCAGAATTTAGGCCATTTACATTCATTTGTCTTCTGTTTTAGGATCTTCTTTAATTATGGGAAAACATGCTCTGACGACATCAAAGCAACAATGTACTGGAGAAAATTGTGAATGAACTAATATGACTTCCACATTACACAGACGTTACACCCATCATACATGAGGTGATTCACGTCAATGAAACATGTTGTGGCGGAAGAAATTACGCTGACTACTTCCCTCCTTCTCTCCATCCCATCTTTGACTTGGAGGAAGATGGATACTTCAGAGCATCTAGAAACTCATCGATTTACCTATCTGGAGCCCTGCTTACTCCAGGGAGCATCCTTGGCAACTGAGGTGCAGTGATCTTAGGCAGAAATCCAAAGAAGCCATGAAAGTTGTGGAAAGACTCTTGTTAGAGCCTCTAGCTCTTAAATACTCTTTTACTCTTTAAAGAGTGAGTTTTGTCTTAGAAATTTAATTATATTTTCAGAAACTTTTCATTGTCATATATTCATATTGATAGTCTTTCACTTATTCATTTTTTCATTAAATATATATTAAGTGCCTGCTGTGTTGAGGATACAGGACATGAATACATATTAATAATTTTTTCTAGGCTCTCTCCCTAAATTTTGAAACCATTTAAATTAAATGCTTATCTCTCTCTATCTTCCTGGTCTAAATCAAGGTTTGGAATAGAACAAAGTCCCCATAAATCCTGTTGAATGAATAAAACTATACCTTACTTACTCAGCAGTTAAAAGTACATGCTGTGGATCCAGAAAGAGCCAAGTTAGAACCCCTGCTCTTCCATACAGCTATAACCTCAGATGTTTTAGTTCACTAGCCCTAGTTTCTTTATATGTGAAATGGGAGCAATAATAACTATTGTAACCATCAAATGAAATAATGTGTTAAACATCAGCTCCATGAGTGGAACAATTCATGTGCTTAATAAATGTTATAGTTATTTTCATTTATTATTTTTTAAGATGGAGTCTCACTTGGTCGCCCAGTGCCATGATCCCGGTTCACTGAAACCTCTGCTTCCTGGGTTCAAGTGATTCTCCTGCCTGAGCCTCCCGAGTAGCTGGGGCTACAGATGCCCACCTCCACACCCGGCTCATTTTTGTATTTTTAGTAGAGGTTGGGTTTCACCATGTTGGCCAGGCTGGTCTTGAACTCCTGACCTCAGGTGATCTACCTGCCTCGGCCTCCCAAAGTGCTGGCATTACCGACGTGAGCCACCATGCCCGGCCTGTTATTATTATAATTATTAGTATATTATAATTAGTATATTAGTATATTAGTAAGTCATACATCTTGATTTCAACTTATATATACATAGATTTAAATGACTCTAGACGTGATCTCAGTAAGCTTTTCCAGATGAGGGACACTGACTGAGCAATATAGGTTGCTTTGCTCAAGGTGGATTTAATAAAGTCAGTTTAATAAGTGACAACACCATGACTAAATGAGTGATATAAACCCTAGTCTTTCTGTTGCTGTCAGTTCTTTTCTGATTCTGTTATTACCTCTCACTTACATCCAGTGTTTGTAGAAAAGAAACAGGAGCTACACTTACTCTGCTCTCTCACGTGTGTTACTGGTATTACTTCGGAGCCTTGCAGTACCCTCCTGAAAAAGATACGCCAAATATTAACTCCCTGTAGTAAGGGTTTTTTAATTGCAAGTAATGGAAAGCTCAACATAAACTAGATTAAACACTAGAGGAGATTGTTAACTCATGCGATAAGAAAGACTGAAATAAGGCAGGCTTCAGTGTGGGCTAATCCAGTAACCCAGTATTAACAGTGTTGTTTGTTTATGTCTCAGCTCTACTCCTCAGTGTTAGCTGTACTCCAGGGCTGGTCCTCATCACGGCCACAGAATCATGATGTGCAGCAATCTTAAGTCCAATGGAAAGCGAGCCCCATCTCACAATAATCAAACATCGTGAACTTTGTGATGACTGGGTCACCTCCAAACCAAGGTAGCCAAGGAACTGCCATATGCCAACTGGCTTACAGCTATGATTATTCTTAATCAATCACTGTGAAAAGCAAAATGGAATTAACATGATTGGCCTGGACCAATCAGAACCTACTCTATCCCTGCGCATGGAGAAAATGCCATTCAACGCAGATGGCTGTTGCACAGTGGGAAAGAGGTAGAAGGAAGAGCTGATGGACTACACCCCAGTTTAGCAACGAGAAAAAAGAGACTCAGAAGACTAAAAGGAAGCTGGGCGTGTCGGAGCTGAATTTAGAATACGGGTTTGCCTAATGCTCACGTCAGTGTATTTTTTCTGCTATCTGCTCACTTCTGTGAGATGTGAGTCAATTTATTATTGATTCAATCTTTGCTCTCCAGAGGGATGGGGAGTGGGTGCCAGAGCAGAGCAGGGATGCTTTGATAAAAGGCATGCTTTACTCATTGCCTCACTACTTGCTTTGTACCTCCTCTATGTTATCATCTGCAAAGAATTAGAATGATTTTTGGGGGGACTCCAGAGGTCAGAGGGCTCCTAGATCACTAGGCAGATCACATAGGAGCAGATCAACTAGAAGGAAGGTCAACGCTGTCTAGCAGTTACCTCTCCATTTGCCCTGCCCTAAAGCCCATCCCACCATGACAGCCAAGAGATACTAATCCCACTGAATTGTTGAATGGCTCCAATTCGCTTAACATTTACTTCTCTTTCCACCCAGGTGGAAAGAATGACAGCACTACTAGGACCCCAGGCTTTTGAAAGTTTGTCCCAAAGAGCAAATGGACCACATGACTAGCAGGAGAGTGAGCACCAATTTGGAGATAACTTTTCCTTTTAAACTCGAGAACGTGCTATAGGAGGCAGGTCCATTTTGAATAAAAAGAGCTGTGTTCATACCCTGACTGTTATATAAGACTTCCTTGTCCTAAATTCTTCTCCACTGGCATGCTCATTAAGCCTATAGCCAAACTTCCTTTTTATAAAACCTTTGATTCCACACCACCCTCAAGTGATTTTACTATTCTCTCCTTCTCACTCAAATTCTCAAAAATGCTGCCTACATTTTTTTATTTCCTCAACTACCTTAATCCTTGAATATTATAATTCATATATCATACATCATATATTTAAACTAGGCAATTCAATGGTGTTTAATATGCACACAGTTTCAGGACGTTTCCTCACCCCAGAAAGAATCCCATACCCCTTAGCTGTCATTGTCAATCCCTTCATTAACTTTTCTTAAAACTCTTTTTATTGAGAAATATGTCACAGGTACAAATAAGTGATTTAACATACATGTAAAGTTTAAAGAATAAAAATAAATGAAAATAAGTACCTGTTGCATAAAGAAATGAAGAATAAAAGACAACGGAGAAAAAAAAAGCTATAATGAAAATAAAGCTTCATGTACTCACTCCCCAGACTGAAAAGTTGAATATTGCTAATGCTTTTCTCCTAAAGGAACCAAACATCCCGAATTTTAAAAACTCAATTTGTTTGCTTTTCTTGATAATTTTACAAGAAATGCATGGGTTCTTCAACTATGTAACAGTTTTGCCTGTTTTTGAAAGTTGAATAAATGACATCAACCTGAGCATATTCTTCAGCAACTTTTTCTTCCCCCTCAACACAATGGTTGTTAGATCTCTCCATGTTGGTTCTTGTAGCTGTAGTTATTTTCACTGCTTCTTTACTTATGTTGTATGAGTGAAGTACAATTTATTTATCCATTTTATAGTAGGCAGGCATTTGAGCTATTATGTTCACAATTTTAAAAAACAATGCTGACATAAGCATTCTCTACATGCCTCTTAGTAGTCATAAACACGCACTTAGAGCATCCTCCTAGCTGTAGAGTGCTGAGGAGCAGAGCGCACACATGTTCAACTCTACTAAGTAGTGCCCAGTTGTTTATCAAACCAGTTCCAATTTTCTCTCCCTCCGTAACTGTAATAAGAATTCCCATTATTTTCTGTTTTTTGTTTTTATTTAAGTTCTGGGATACATGTGCTGAGTGTGCATGTTTTTTAGTAGGTATACATGTGCCTTGGTGGTTTGCTACACCAATCGACTTGTCATCTAGGTTTTAAGTCCCGCATGCATTATGTATTTGTCCTAATGCTCTCCCTCCCCTTTCCCGCTACTGATAGGCCCCAGTGTGTGATGTTCCCCTCTCTGTGTCTATGTGTTCTCAATGTTCAACTCCCACTTATGAGACCATGCGGTGTTTGATTTTCTGTTCCTTAGTTGGCTGAGGATGATGGTTTCCAGCTTCTTCCATGTCCCTGCAAAGGACATGAACTCATTCTTTGTTACGGCTGTATAGTATTCCATGGTGTATATGTGCCCCATTTTATCGTGTATATCATTGATGGGCATTTGGGTTTGTTCCAAGTCTTTGCTATTGTAAATAGTGCTGTAATAAACATACATGTGCATGTGTCTTTATAGAATTATTTATAATCTTTGGGTAGTAATTGGATTGCTGGGTCAAATGGTATTTCTGGTTCCAGGTCCTTGAGGAACACCAACACTGTCTTCCACAATGGTTGAACTAATTTACATTCCCATCAACAGCATAAAAGCATTCCTATTTCTCCACATCCTCACCAGCATCTTTTCATATCTTTGTTATTGTAAATTTTTTCCATTTAAAATATTTATTTTGCCTTTTGCTGCTTATTAATGTTAAGAACTTTTTGTTATGGGTTTATTGGTCAGTCATATTCTCTGTTCTGCTAAGAGCCTGATTTTGTCTTTTGCTCCCTTTCTATATTGTGGTTTGCCTTTTTGTATTGTTTCACAGGCATTCACTCTACACTTTAGATGTATCATTTTTTCCATACAGATCACCAGTTCCTAAAATCTACTGGACAATAGGCCATCGTTTCCTTCACTCTGAAACATCAGCTCCATTATATCAGGATTCCAGGTAGGTGAGGGTTTGTTCATTAGCACTTTATTATGTTCTCTTGAAGTATTTGTCTCTTTTGCACCAATAACACAGATTACTAATTACTACAGTTTTATAATGAGCCTTGATATTTGGCAGGATGAGTTCCTCTGCCTGATCCTCTGGTCTTTGGGGCTATCTTTACCATTAGTTGGTCCTTGATTCTCCCTCATAATTATTAGAATCAGTTTATCAAATTCTACAAAAAAAAAAATCTTGAGATACTACTGGGATTTTGGTGAGTTTAGAGATAAATTTGGAAAAAACTGACACATTTATGGCATTGAGTTTTCCTGCCCTTTGGCAGAGTATCTCTTTCCTAGTATATGAATACTCTTTAATGCCTTAATAGAATGTTTTATACTTTTCAGCATAAAATTATTGGACAATTTCTCTTAGGTGTATTTTAATTACTTTAATGCTGTGTGAATGTTATTTGTTATGCATTTTTTACTAGATTGTTGCTGATGTTTAGGCATGAAATTGGCTCATATATTGACCTTTTATCTGGTAAATTTGCTAAACACTCTTATGCCTTATAATAATTTTATGTAGAATTTTTGACAATTTTTATGTAGAAAAATCTAATCTTTAAATAATGGCACTTTGATTCTTGATTTCCATGCATTTATCTTTTATTTATCTTATTTTATTTTGCTGACCACAAGTTTCCAATAAAATGTTAAAAGTAACCGGTGATAGCTCTCATTCTGGTCTTTTTCTGATTGTAAAGGGAATTCATTAAATATTTTATGATCGAGTATGATGTTTGCTGTGGGAATTCTGTGTATAGATGGAATATATTTTCAATTTCAAGTCTGATTAAAGTTTTAATTTTATCATGAATGTGTGAAATTTTGAAAAATTCATTTTTGCATCTATTGAGGTGATCATTTATATTAATAATTTTCCTTTGGCTTGAAATGTAGTGGCTATTTCTAATTTTGAACCAACCAGGCATCCTTAGAAGAAATGCAACTTGATCATGTTATATTATTTCATCATTTGCTAGATTTGGACTGTGCACGTGTGTGTCTCTGTGTGTGTGTGTGTGTGTGTGTGTGTTTGCGTGCAGGAGTAAGGCTGCTCTGAAATCTTCTGTTATAATAAAATCATGGTATAGTTTGGGTGGCCAGGTTATGAAAGGCTTAAAAATGAGTTGGGAAAACTTTAATAGTTTTATTTTACTTTTAAAATAAATTTTAAGTTTACATACAGTAATATTTATTCTTTTGATTCACATTTTGCATTATTTTTCCATATCAGCCATATGAAGAGTTGCTTAATAGAATCTCAGCTAATGACTAATGATGTTGAGTATCTTTCCATATGCCATCTGTATATCTTCTTTGGTGATGTGTCCGTTTCAATCTTTTGTTCATTTTTTTCCAAATTGGGTTGGTTTTTCTAGTTGAGTTTTTAAAGTTCTTTCTCTACATATTCTTGATACAAATCCTTTATCAGATATTTGATTTACAAATATTTTCTTATCATTGCAGATACTGGTCATTCTTCAAAGTTTTACTTCCTTCCCCAAGTGGCCTTAATTACCCTTCTGATTCTTCAGCTAGTTGGTTAAGGTGGGGGGTGGGGTTCAGAGTTTTTAGTTGTAATTATTGGAGTAGATGGGCTATAGGAAACTAATTCCATCTTAGCGTGCACCAAAAGTCAGCCATTTCTTATTCTTTAAAAGTTTGAATACTCAGATATTTTGTAAAATTCACAGGCAAGACCATATAAGCAACCGTGGGTAGATTTTAAGAATTAATTTTTTTTAATGGCCATAAAACTACAGTTGACCCTAAAACAACACAAGGGTTAAGGGAACTGACCCTCACAGTTGATTATCCACACATAACTTTAAAATCCCCAATAACTTAACAACTAATAGTCTACTGTTCACTGGAAGCCTTGCCAATAAAATAAACAGCCAAGACATATTCTGTATGTTATATGTATTTTATACTGCATTCTTACAATAAAGTAAGCTAAAGAAAATATAATTAAAAATCATAAAGAAAATACATTTCTTACACATTAATTGGAAGTAGATCATCATAAAGGTCTTCATCCTCATTGCCTTCACACTGAGTAGACTGAGGAGAAGAAGGAAGAGAAAGAATTAGTCTTCCTGTCTCAGGAGTGACAGAGATGGGAAAAATATCACATATAAGTGGATATATCTAGCTCAATTCCACATTGTTTCAGGGTCAACTATTCAGCTTTTCTCTCTCTCCTTCAGTTGGTTTGGTAATATACAGTTTTCTGGGAATGTGTGACTACTTAGGTTTTAAAGTTTATTAGTAGAAAGTTATAATATTCTTTTAATTATTGTTTTATATTTAGTTATGGTTTTTTCTTACAATATTATTTATTTTTGCCTCCCTTTCTTGTGGGGAAAGAGGTAGGACAACCTTGCCAGAGGTTGGCAATTACGTTTTGTTTACAGAGAACAATGCTATCTTCCTTATTGTACATCTGCATTCTATTTCATGTCTTTCTGCACTATTATTAATTTTCTTCTTTCTACTTTCTTTGGGTTTTGCACTTACCCTATTTGTAACTACTTTAGTTGGATACTTATTTCCTTTATTTGCATCCAACCTGGACTGTAAGCAGTAAAAGTTAAGTTTTCTCTCTATTCTATTATGCTATGTTAGTTTTATCCCACAAATACAGGTTTGTTGTTAGAAATTTTCAGAATAGACTCCTATATTTCTAACAGCTTGTGGAAAACTACTACCCTTGGGGAAAATTAGCCCTTTTTCTTGAGGCATCTCTAGCTCCCCATCCATTGTACAAGCCCTGCGTGACCACCACATGCCCTATTGGCTTCTCTTTCCCCCAGGAGAGTCTATCTGTGTGTACCATACCTGACTCTCTGCCTGCCTCCAGAATGGCAGACTCTCGGGGGATAAATGTCTGGCAACTGTCAGCTCACCTAGAAAACGCTCTTCTATCTCTGGAGTTTTAATTCATCTGCTCCTTTTTGCTTTCACAGGTTTCACAGGTCTTTAAAAATGTGATTTTTCAATTCATCAAAATTTTTTTCTAGTCGATACAATGGGACTGTTAGCCTGCTATGATCTCCTGTGTACTACTTGGAAGTAAAAGTCCTCTTCAGAAGTTTTTAAACTATTTCCTAACTGCTCATGACTCATAAATTTATATCTCGAGTTCTGAGCTCTCCCATGAGGTTTGAATTGATATATTCAACTGCCCTGAGATTCATCCACCTGAATGTCCTAGTTACAGTTCTAACTCAGAATATCCAAAATTGAACCCTCCATGTCCTTCCTCCCATACCAGCTCAGTCCTCTTGTATTTCTGCCTAAGTTGGTGGCATCACCATCTCTCCAGTCATCCAACCTGCAGCATTCTCCATACGACATAGTTCTAATGTTAATTGTTCTTTGCTTACATTATATCTGTAACCACCATGCTTGTTTAATGGATAAAAACTGGCTTAAGATGAACCCACCAGAATTCTTCCCTGAGAGAACTTTATTCCTAAATCAGGAATAAGACAGTCTTTTCCATCCAGAAAGATATGTGCCTGCAGTTATTCGAGACCATGGTTCCAGTCTCATGGATAAAGCAGAGCTGGAAGGGTGACACTAACGTAGAGTAGCAGATATGAGAGTGTAAGAATGAGACAAGGCAAGAATGAGACAAGGCAAGACAGACATTTACAGCCATTGTTCTAGTCATCCATGTTCTCCCCTAGACTCAGAAATTTTTGTAACCTTGGCTAGTACAAGTCAAGTTTCTGTTGTATAACACCAATAGATCTCTGAACTAAGAAGTGAATGAGCAAATATCTGGTTTAGAGCAGGGCATAAAGCTATTAAAGAATAGAAAGAATAATATCTCTAGAAGCTCATTATTGAGGGCAGAAAAATAGGACACAAACTAAAAATGATTATCATGTAAATGTTACTCCCTGGTAAGTACTGCGTGTGTTAGAGAGGGGAGACAGGTGCACTTCTGGATGGGGTCATCTATGAAGGCTTCGCAGAGGACAGAAAGAAACATCATCACAGGAGACAGGAATGCAAGTAGACAATAATGATAGCCAGTGTTAGTTGAGTACTCATTACGTACCTGCCACTGTTCTTAGTGCCTTCGGTGTATGAACCATTTAAATCCTTAAAATAACCTTATGAGGTAAGTACTAATATTCTCTCCATTATACAGATAAGAAACTGAGGTGCAAAGAGATTAAGTAGTGGCCAGGATGCTACAGGAAATAGGCACCAGGGCCTAGAGAAAAGCACAAACAGGCTGGCTTTTCTCCTAACCCCCAAAGGCCAGTCAGGCACTGCAGCTGAAGAACTTCATGCAAAGGTGTGATCACGGTGCAACTTCGTGGTAACAAACATTTCCATTTGTTGGGAGTCAAGGTTCCTGAGGAAAAGAAGTCAAAGGTAAATTGAAAAACCAGCTTGTAGGGGTCATATCCTAAACACTCTTCAATGACACATGAGTCTGAGCCGATTCTCCTTTTCCTGGGATCAGTTTAAGTAAATCATGATCGAGCCACAATGCAGACATCAGTCTTCAGAGTCACTGTGCACAGCCGTTGAAGTTGTGTACTGCACATGGACACCTGGCTTCAGGGACCCGTGGGACCAAAATCAAGCCCATGCACCTTTGCAAACTGGAGGTCTTGCACAGGTGGTATCCACCTGGAGGCTGAGCCTTTTTATGATTTGTGTAAAATACTGTCTTAATTAGCAGCAGCCTATCCCTCTCTCTGCAAGGTTGTTTGCTGTGAAGAAACTGGAAGGCCTTTTGCAGAGACTTTATTGAGGTCATCCCCAGTGCCAGGCCAAAACTGGATGTTTAAATGCTTCTACTGTTCTCATTCTTACATTATTTAGTGCAGCAGTTAGAATATCCCCATTACAACATTACTGCTCATCAGAGAAATGCAAATCAAAACCACAATGAGATACCATCTCACACCAGTTTGAATGGTGATCATTTAAAAAAATCAGGAAACAACAGGTGCTGGAGAGGATGTGGAGAAATAGGAACACTTTTACACTGTTGGTGGGACTGTAAACTAGTTCAACCATTGTGGAAGACAGTGTGGTGATTCCTCAAGGATCTAGAACTAGAAATACCATTTGACCCAGCCATCCCATTACTGGGTATATACCCAAAGGATTATAAATCATGCTGCTATAAAGACACATGCACACGTATGTTTATTACGGCACTATTCACAATAGCAAAGACTTGGAACCAACCCAAATGTCCATCAATGATAGACTGGATTAAGAAAATGTGGCACATGTACACCATGGAATACTATGCAGCCATAAAAAATAATGAGTTCATGTCCTTCGTAGGGACATGGATGAAGCTGGAAACCATCATTCTCAGCAAACTATTGCAAGAACAGAAAATCAAATGCCGCATGTTCTCACTCATAGGTGGGAATTGAACAATGAGATCACTGACACAGAAAGGGGAACATCACACACCGGGGCCTGCCGTCGGGTGGGGGGAGGGGGAAGGAATAGCATTAGGAGATATACCTGATGTAAATGATGAGTTAATGGGTGCAGCACACCAACATGGCACATGTATACATACATAACAAAACTGCACGTTGTGTACATGTACCCTAGAACTTAAAGTATAATAATAATAAATAATAATAATAATAAAGAATTAAGGCAAGAATGTTGCTCATTCAAGGTGGCAGGACCAACGTTCAAATCCAGCTCTGACTCCAAACAGCAGGAATGTCTCAGCCTTCCCTCTCAACCTCTTCAATACCCAAAATGATGCAAAATTTCCACCTTTCAGCATCACGTTATTAATCACAGCAGCAATTCCTGATAAACCACACCCAGGACGAAAGACCCGGCTAGGCTAGACCTCCCAGCAGCCAAAGAGGGGGTGAGAAAGTCGGCTTCCGGGTTGGCAAAAACAATGCAGACCAAGCTGACTGCTGTTTGCTTTGAATCCCACCAGAAGATAAAGCACAGAAGACAGATGAGCAGTGTTCCTGGCAGCAGACGAAGAGTGAAAATGAAATCTATTCTAAGCTGCCAACTCGCACCTCTCCCTCAGTTTAACAAGTGTATTATTGTCGAATTTGCAGCTACGGACATGCCAGTTATGGTTCAATACCCTTTCCATTTTAGCCCCATTTCAGTCAGGCAGAATTCGCAGGGAAGGATTTTAAAAGAAAACAGAGAGAAAGAATGAATGAATGAATGAAAGAAAAGACAAAGACACTCTTTAGCCATTGTTTTCCAAAGTGAATCTTAAGTTACCGTAACTCAGAGCAGTCTCCGTGGACCTGTCTTCCGTCAGAGAGCTCCCCAGAGGTAGGGCACATGTCACCCCATTCACTCCCTTGACTTTAACTGGTATATTTTTCAAATAGATTTTTTTCCTGCAATTGTTTAAAATTTCAAACGCGAAACGTCAAACAGGATATACGGTCATTAATGAGGAAAGGAAAACAGAAAATGATTTTGGATTAAGAAACTTACTCACTGACGAGATGCTACCTTGAGACCTGCAGAATGGAGTCAGGAAAGCACGAGATTTATCATAAGGAATGGGAAAAGGAAGGGCCCCCTATCGCTCCTCCATATGCTAAGACATTTATATATGTTAACTCATTTAAATATCACAGCCATTGGATTGGATAACTATCACTTTTATCATTTCTACTTTACAGGGGGGAAACTGAGTCACTGACAGGTTAAATTACCCAAAGTAAAAAAAATATATATATTTATATATGGGATGATATATAAATATATTTATATATGACATATATTTTTATATATTTTATAAATTATAAATTATAAAATATGTATTTATATGACATTATATAAATATAAATTTATATGACATTATATATTTATGACATATTTATGACATTATATATAAAAATACATGACATATATTTATGACATTATAAATATATATTTATGACATATATGACATAATATATAGATATATATTTATATAAATTATATATTTATGACATTATATATGGCATTATATAAAAATATATGTGACATTATAAATATATGACATACATTTATATATGGCTATATATAAATATAATGTATAGATGTCTATATATTTATATGACATTATATACATTTATATATGACATTTATATATAAATATATTTTTATATATGACATTTTATATATATTTATGTCTCTGGTTGAACTCAAGCAGTTTGGAACAAGAGTATGTGCTCTTAACCACAATACTCTACAGCCCCTTGGTGCTGACTCCACTTCAAGGTGACTAGTTGGAAGGGATATTCATGAAGACAATGACTGCACTGAATGGAGACACAGCCTAATGAAGCCGCAAGCAATGTGTTACGGGCATACACAGGAAACAACTGGATGCGGTGGGAAATTAGGGACCACTTCACAGAACAGGTAGATTTGGGAAAGACCTTGAGAAATAGGTAGGATTTTGAAAGGTTAAAAATAAAAAGAAGAACCTTGTAGATGGTTCCTCTCTCTTGCAGTCAGGTGTGCAGCTTCCTGTTGTACCCCCAGCTTGGCGGTTCACTGTGATTTCAACTCAAAAAACTGAACTCATCATAACTTTCCTTTCTCTGAAAACCTGCATCTCCATACTCTGCCTCCGATGGTGGCTCCTCCCATTCACCCAACCACTCAACTTGGAAGTTAACCACTTGGAAGGTCAACTTAGAAGTTAGCCTTGATGACTTCTATTCACCCCCTTAATATCTAATTCTAATATCTATTCACCCCCTCAATATCTAATCAATCTAATAACTTCTTTCACCTCCTCAATATCTAATCAATCCTTCCCCTCGCAACCTTGTCATGAAAAGAAATGCAATTTCAGTAGAAGGCCTGGCTTAAGGGACACACAGGAGAGTCTCTATGGATGCCTTCATGGGAAATATTCCAAAGTCCATCTGTAGAGTGCCTGTAGGAACAATCCAAGAACTTGATTTCTTAGACTTGTCAATCACTAGCTGCTGCAAGATGAACTCACCTTCCTGGGCCTCATATTCCTCCTCTGGAAAATGACAGACAGAAGAAACAAGAAAGATTAGAAATAAATGGACTAAATTATTTCTAAGTCCTTTTTTAGTTCAAAATTCTTTCTTTGCTTTCCATTCTGTCATTTCCAGGCTTAAGAACCTGCAATAGATCACTTTTTGTGGCTGCATCAAGTTGTAATTAGCCCTCTTCCCATCCTTCATCATTTTTGAAGCCAGACAGTTTTGATGTACTTGGGAATTCTGTTCCTCAGAGGGTAGGAGTCCCCAGGAAATTGCCTCACTGTCATCTTTTGGGTCTCCATCTAGTTATCACGTTTAGCCCATCAGTTCCTTTATCCTAGACTAAAGGACAGGCCTAAATGACCTGGACAAAGCTTCCTTTTCTATGAATCATGCTCTGGTTCCTGCCTGGGTCCCTTGGGAGTGACAGCTTCTCCCAAGCAGAGGCATCCACGGACTTACCAGCCACACCCATTAGAAAGAAAACAGAAAAATCCAGATGAGAGAGAAGTCCAAGACAGAACAAGGCAACAAGCCCCACAAAACTCCTAAATTTGCAAGAAGAAATCCCCCAAAGAAAAAGCATCCAGGTACAATAAGATAATTTTTTCCCTACCAAAATTATGCAAAAACACATACAACCCATGCAAACACACACATGCACATATGCCAACACACATGCACACACACAACCAAGGTCACAGCTCAAGACTGTGTCTTTAAGAGAGAACCCCCCTTCAGAATCAAATGAGGCAGGGGAAACCTTGAATTCCTCTTAGAAGACAAATGTGTCCCTCTCACACAGTCTGCCAGATAAACAGTAGGTGCACAATCAATATCTGTCAAATGAAGAATACATTAACATTGTAATGTTCTTCTCAACAATATTTTTAAGAACAAAATCCAATTCAAGTCACAATAAATATTTGACCAAATACAGATTTTTTTCTCAGGAACCACTTAGCCTTTGAGTATTTGTTTTTGTGTTTTAGAAATTTGTCTAATTAAAACAAACTCATATTATTATATTTATTTTAATGATAAGGAAACTGAGGTTCAGATCGTCTAGGTACTGTTTTCTGAGTAACAGAGCTGTGAGTGAAGCCAGGATTGAAACCACTTCCAAGTTGGTACCTGTCCACCTCCCTGTGCACTGATAGGGAGAAATATGAGCAAACTTCAAGATAAATAGGTTCAAGTTTTATTTTCTGCCTGCCCTCGAACTTGTTGAAAAAGGTAGAACTTTACTTTCCTCTTTGCCTGGTCAATATATGTCTCTTAGAAGCTGTGTCAAGAAGGATATCATGTTTCTTTAAAGAGTATTCCTTTTCCATTTCTAGAAGGGATGACTTTACTGCAAGGCTAATACTGCATTACTATGGATTTTTTAACTTAATTAAAATGAATGAGTCTTTCAGCTGTACTCCACCCTCCCAATAACTTTTCTTCAGATGCTGGAAGTACCATCAGGTATCTTTGGTTACTGTCTTTCAATTCAGAAAGAAAAATAGGGACAAAACAGCTTTTATTTCCAGGCGTGCAGAGTTGGAAGGTAGAGAGACTAGAAAAGGATATTTTCCTTTTTCTCCTTTCCTATTACTGTCACTCAGTCTATTCCCTTTGTGGTTTAACTGTGAGTTTTCTAGCCCTGTTGGTTCTTATGGAGCCCACCAGCCTTTCTAAGAAACCTTTGACAAAAACACAAAGCCTTTAAGTCAGACTCTTAGAGATGTCAACATTAGCCGGCTTATCTAGACATTAGCTAAACTGAATGTCAAATGAAGCTAAATCTTGAAGAGAAAAAAAAGCATAAGAGGGTATGTTTAGTCACTGAGAAGGCTTTGCTCTTCCAAATGACAGATCCATACACTTACAGTTTTAAGAGCTTTTGTTATTTAGAGATAATTTTTATAATGACGTTCAAATTTCTATAAATTGTCAAGAAAAAATTAGTAAAATTACTGCTTAGATTGTGGCAGTGTTGGGAAGTAATTCTGATGTAGGTACATATTCACACGCAGTTGCCCATATGCAAATACACACACACACACACACACACCCTCCCCTCTCCACCCTGTTCACTTCGGAATTGCTAGAGAAGTTTTATCCCTATAACCTAGTGTTTCCTCAAATATGAATTGGTGTCTCCTAGTGTGATTCCCTGTGTCTTGCTGATGCCCATGTCACTCTTCCTCTGGATGCAGGGGTAGTACATGTTCTGATAGTAACTTTGAGAAGAGAAACTGGGTGTGCATGGTTCAGCCTCTTCCAGTTCTGCTATCTCTTTGGGACTAGCCTGCTCTCAACCATATGCCAAGTTTATCTTTAAAGCCCCCCCGTTCCATTGGGGAGCCCATTCCCACCCCTGCCTGTGTGTAGGTGGATAACTGTCTCATTCTGACATTCAGTATCAGGAAGCCCATGGTTGCAACTCATCCAGTCCACATTTCCTGATCTAGCTCTAACAGCCATAGTAGCTTGCTCTCCATTCACTGGATTCCTTCTTCTCTCTCAGCTGGTTCAGAACACAGGCATGGCAGAGAAGGGGATTGTGTATTTACCCCAACAACCCTCAACAATGACAACTCCTTCCATCTTCTAACCTCCGGGCAGACACTGACTAAAGGAAGAAAGCACACAGAGGATCTCTTGATGAAACACAGAAGACATCCCTAGATGTCTGCTATCAAATACATCTTCCTTTTAATCTTGGGAGTGGAAAGGGAACCTGACTTCCTTTCTGGACTTAACCATGAAACCAGCACCATCGCATCACCCCTAAACAGACACTAAGACCCTTCCACACACCCCTTGTCACCACAACCATCCTCTACTGACCCATTTTTACAGATTAGACACCTCTTTGGACTTCACTTCCCTCACTCATGCAGTGGGGATAATAAGTAACAGAATTATCCACCTCATAAGGTTACCAGGAGGATTAAATGAAACAACAGATGGAAAGGTAGCTGACACTGGCACAGTCTCAGTAAAATGTACCTAGAATTGTTATTTCTGTGTTGTTTTTATTTCATGTTGCCTTTTTGTTGTTGTAATAAGGATGACAATGAGGTCCAATGAGGTTATGATCCTTACAAAAACACTCATTTCACAGTTTGGCATCTGTTTGCTTTGACGACTTGCCCATCTTTCATCTGGTTGTTAGTGTAATGCTGAATTAGCGTCAGCGGACAGGTCTCTTTTATATGTGCGTGTTGTTAGAATCCTGATCATATTTTCAAAGTGATCCTTTAATCAAGAGAGACAGGACCTCTGTGTGCCAAGGGTTCTCGCTCAGTTCTGCATTGATTGGTAAAGGTGTTAACAGCACCAGCCTATAATTAATTATATAGCCCTCAAAGGTCAGCATTTCCATTATCTCCAGCTCCATCACTGATGTGTCTAAAGTGAGGAAAGAAAGGCACGAGGGAAGGGCCTAATGTTCCCTTCAAGGCAGTTACACTCCTTAGAGGCCAGTGGGAGCCTGTGTGTGGTAAGAGCAAATCAGGACAGCAGGCGGCAGGTGATTTTAAGAGAATGATAGTTCAGAACGGAAGGCTGTTGCCCTTGAAGTCAGAAATTCTGGTTCAAGTCACCTATCTGCCACTAACTTACTGGATGAACCCTGAAAACAGAAGAGAACCAGCATTTTTCTGCCAGATCCCTAAGTGCATGATTTCATTTCACCCTTTCAACATCACCATGAGGGAGATGTTACTCCCCTCCAATTCACAAGGAGTGAAAATTAATCTCAGGCTAGTGAACTAACTTACTCAAGGGCACACAGCTGGTGTGTTGCAAATATAGGATTTAAACCCTGGAAACTGACTTATTTCACTGCCTCCTGCTGTTTCTAAAATGTTATCCTAATCTCCAAGATAAGGGGCTGCCTCCACATTACAATCTGCTCATATCCTACTTATCAACCAAGGAGAAGTTCAATGCTACCTTCTCCATGTTGCTGCCTCTGTTCCTCCCAGCTAGAGGTGACATCTCTTTACCCTTTATACGCCAGAGTTTGTAGCAAGTTATGAGTAGAAGAGTCCTATCATTCCCTTCTGCCTCAAATACACTAGCTCTGTTCAAAGCATTTTCTTTCTGCCTAAAATGGATGTAAATTACTAGGTCTTACACTGGGAACAAGCACCTTCTTTTCCAGGAGCTTCTCCTTCGCTTCCCACTAGAGTATTCTAATTGGTACTTCTAGCTTCTTGCAAACCATATCTCGCTGATTATATCAACTTCAAGCCAGTCAATCATGATACCACATCTCTCATCCTTTCTCCCCTCCCAGTTGATTAGTCTAGTATGAAACAAGCAAAAGAGAATCTGGAAGTGGAAGCAACAAGATGCAAAATGTAGTAGTAAAATTACTGCTTAGATTATGGCAGTATTAGGAATTAATTTTGACGCAGGTACACACTCATATGCAGTTGCCCATATGTAAATACACACACACACCCCTCTTCTCTCTCCACCCTGTTCACTTCAGAATTGCTAGAGACGAAGTTTTATCCCTATAACCTAGTGCTTCCTCAAGTATGAATTGGTATCTCCTAGTGTGATTCCCTGTGTCTTGCAGATGTCCACGTCACTCTTCTTCTGGGTGGCTGAGTCCCATCCACTTGGAGAATGCAGTGCACATTGGATGGGCTGAAGCAGAGACAACAGACCAAAGCTAGACCGGGCACGGTGGCTCACGCCTGTAATCCCAGCATTTTGGGAGGCTGAAGTGGGCAGATCACAAGGTCAGGAGATCGAGACCATCCCGGTGAACACAGTGAAACCCCGTCTCTACTAAAAATTACAAAAAAATTAGCTGGGCATGGTGGCAGGTGCCTGTAGTCCCAGCTACTTGGGAGGCTGAGGCAGGAGAATGGCGTGAACCTGGGAGGCGGAGCTTGCAGTGAGCCGAGATCGCGCCACTGCACTCCAGCCTGGGCGACAGAGCGAGACTCCATCTCAAAAAAAAAAAAGAGACCAAGTGTAATCCTGGTGGTACCCAGTTTAGCTGCATCTCTACAATGCTTGCCATTTTGTAGTTCAATGGATACCACAGTACCTTTGCAACAAATTCTTCTTTTTGCCTTGCTAAGTTCAGTTACTGGAACTAAAATCCCCTGATACAATTGCAGTATCTATCCTTCTGGTGGTGTACGCATGTATGCATGTATGTATGTATATATGTGTATGTATATATATATAAATGTGTGTTTGCATATATATGTATACAAATACACATGAGTGTGTATTACATACACACATATGTAAATAAAACAGATGATCTCTGACTCAGGATGGTTCAACTTAAGATTTTTTGACCTTACTATAATACGACAGTGATACACATTCAGTAGAAATGGCACTTTGAGTATTCATACACTTTTTTTCACTTTTGGTATAGTACTCGATAGATTACATATTTAACACTTTATTATAAAATAGGCTTTGTATTAGATGATTTTGCCCATCTATAGGCTAATTAAAGTGTTCTAAACACATTTAAGGTATGTTGTTCAGTAAGGTATATTAAATGCATTTTCAACTTAGGAAATGTTCAAATTAATGATGTGTTTATCAGTGCTTAACCCCATTGTAAATCCAGGAGCATCTGAGTAAATTCTCATTATTCATGGATTCCATACTTCAACATTTGCCTACTTGCTAATATTTGTGGATAACCCAAAATAACCAATATTCAAAACACTTTCACGGTCACTTGCAGGTATGTGCAGAGAAGTGAAAAAATGAGCCATCTGAAGTGCGCATTCCCAGCTGAGGTTGAACAAGGCAATGCTCTGACTTCTTGATTCAGCTCATGCTGTAAACCAGTGTCCATTGGTGGTCTATTTATGGCCATGTTTTTCATACTCTTGTACTTTTGTTGCTGATTTCATCATTTAAATGACCCCCAAGAAGAGTACTGAAATGCTGTCTGCTGTCTCTACGTACAAGAAGGCTGTGATGTACCTTATGGACAAAATAGGCTTAATTAGGTAAGCTTCATTTAGACACGAGTTTTAATGCTATTGGCAATGAGTTCAATGTTAATAAACAGTATGTATTAAACAAGGGGTCTCGAAACAGAAATACACACAAAATACAAGGTTATCCATTGACTGGTCAACGAAAATATTGTGACCACGGACTTGTAGGAACCTAACTCTGTATTTCTGTTCGAAGCATTGGTTTGGTATTTGCTAATTCAGTGTTCACAATGACTTTATAGAACATAATGACTGTAAGTAATGAGAATTGTGTGTATATATACTACATATATTGTGTGTATATATAGAGAGAAGATGAGTACTGAGAATGAGAACCAATTGTGTTCTCATTATTATACAGGTATATACACACACGTATACAGTTGATCATATTATTTATGATAGTGACCTATCTATATATACCTACACATATATGTAAATATATTCAAAGACAGCCAGGGGCAGTGGCTAACATCTGTAATCCCAGCATTTTGGGAGGCCAAGGCAGGCGGATCACAAGGTCAGGAGATCAAGACCATCCTGGCCAACATGGCGAAACTCCATCTCTACTAAAAATACAAAACTTAGCTGGGCATGGTAGCATGTGCCTGTAATCCCAGCTACTTGGGAGGCTGAGGCAGGAGAATCACTTGAACCAGGGAGTCGGAGGTTGCAGTGAGCTGAGACTGCACCACTGCACTCCAGCTGGCGACAGAGTGAGACTTCATCTCATATATACACACACACACACACACACACACACACACATATATACATACATACATACATATATAATACACACACACAAAGACAACTACTGTGAATATGTGTATATATACACATATATACATATTCACATATATACATAAATATGTATATGTATGTGTAAATGTGTATGTGTGTATAGGGTGAGGAGATTTACTGTAAATATTTTCCAACAATCATTTGGAAGTGAGTACTTTGGATTCACTTGGATGTTAATTTCTTACACATTCTTGACCTCTTTCCTTATAACCCCTGCCTTCCTCTGAACGTGAGAAAATAAATGTCTGCTGAGTGAAAAATGTTGATTATGTGACCTGCCTGATCAGATGCTGATTATCAAGCACTCACTGTCTGTCCGTGTATAACTTAATATCACAGCTCATTTGGACAGTGACTGTGAGAAGCAGTAACCATCCTGCTAGGAAGCAGAGCAGCTTATCCTGGCACTGCCCGTCGTTAGGGGCACCCAGGTTGAACATGTGTAGACTCCAGTCTCTACACCAAATCCTAGACCTGGAGATTAACTTCAAGAGAAAGCTGTGATATAGAGAACAGGGAACTGGGCCAAATACCTGAGCTCAGTTCTTGGCTGCACACTCATTAACCGTGGGCCTTGCTTGTCACTTAATATTCACATACC
Organism: Theropithecus gelada; assembly: GCF_003255815.1. Lineage (NCBI taxonomy): Eukaryota > Metazoa > Chordata > Mammalia > Primates > Cercopithecidae > Theropithecus > Theropithecus gelada. The sequence goes on from NC_037678.1 coordinate 16,207,266, forward strand.
CCATGAAAAGTTCCCTTTGCCACAAGAAGGCACTGTAGACTCATCCTTGTCCAGAAACTCGGTTTGAGCTGTCCCTGCAGTCACGTAGGCGTTGGGCTGATGCTGGAGAGCCCTACACCCTCAGTCCCTCCCCTGTTATCTACTCATACAATAGTTAAGCTGAGAAGGTTCTGCATAAGGCCACACAGCACAGCTACACACAATGGTTTAGAGAGTACTTGAGCCTTCAGTTGGGTACCCAAGCCAGCAGAAATAATTAGCCAGAGACAAAACTAAAGATGCTAGCAGGGATGAAAGGAAGTAGAGTAATTAAAAGCCCCCATGAGGATTCTGTAATAAGGGGAAAGGTGAATGGTAGCATGGTGGGCAAAAGCTATCCACAGGCTACTTTCAAATTAGAAGAACAGACAGCCAGCTCCCTGGGGAATCTTGAACAATCTGGGGAACCAGGCCTCCATGGCTGGGTCTCCTGCTCATGAATGGAAGCTGCTGACTAGTCACATTCATTAAATAAAAGAGAATATTGGCTTATCTGTAGGTCTAAACACTTTCTGGTTGGCAAAACACTTTCTTCATATTGTCTTTCATTTGATTCTCTCAAATACCCTAAGGAGGAGGTGGTTGGAATTATACTGGAAAGAAAATCAAGGCACAAAAGTTAGGTGAATTGCACAAAGTCACATTGATGGTGAAAGGGAAACCTAGGGCTAGGACCCAGGTCATCTGATGCTAAACCCAGACATTTTCCCACCCACTGTCACTGTCCCCAGGAGACCTGAGAACACTAAGCCCTGTTGGAAGCATCTTCTAAGCTCCTTCATTGGAGACTAGCAATGATAAGCTTCACTACCCTACAAAGAGCAAAGAAACTGGGTATCTGTCAAGGAACAGATATCAAGCTTGACTTAAAAATCTTCTCATGGGACAGAGGAAAATGCTTTTAAATGCTCCCCAGATGATTTTGATGTGCTGCCAGAGTTGAGAATCACTGGACTAGAGTAGCGCTTCTCATTGGTATGCATCAGAATTACCTGGAGGGCTTACTAAAAGACAGCTTGTGGCCGGGTGCAGTGGCTCACACGTGTAATCCCAGCACTTCGGGAGGCTGAGGCGGGCAGATCATCTGAGGTCAGGAGTTCGAGACCAGCCTGGGCAACGTGGTAAAACCCCATTTATACTAAAAATAAAAAATTAGCCAGGTGTGGTGGCGTGTGCCTGTCATCCCAGCTACTCGGGAGGTGGAGGCAGGAGAATAACTTGAACCCAGGAGGTGGAGGCTGCAATGAGCCATAATCGTACCACTGCACTCCAGCCTGGGTGAGAGAGTGAGATTCTGTTTCGAAAAAAATTAACCATAAAAAATGATAAAAAAAGACAGCTTGCTAGACACCACTCCCTGAGTTTTTGACTGAGTAGGTCTGGGGTGGGGCCCAATAATGATGAATAAGATGCTGCTGGTCCAGGAGCCACACTTGAGAACCACCGAGCTGGAGCATGCGGGGCTCAGTCCTCGCCTTACTGTCTTCTTAAGACCTGCTGGCTTGCAGAGCGTTTCTTCCTAGTCAGCTCCCATATCAGTGGCACGCTCCATGGAACAGGCTTTGACTCCTCTGTAGCGAAGTGTGCGATTTTTTTAAGGAAACCCCAGAAAGAGCTTAGGTCAGAACCATATTTCCCAACCCAGCTGTGCTTAAAATAGAGCTAATATTTCTGACTCCTGATACAATTTTTCAATAGATTCTGTACTCGAAAGAGGAAGACAGGGTATTATTCTTCTGCGTAACACCACTGAAGAAGCAGATCACTGAAGGAAGCCATCCTTCTCTGATCTGAGTTCTAAGCAGAGATAGTTGGGGCAGAGCAGACCTGACCTGAAGCCCTAAGCAGAGCCACCTCAGCCAGTATGTGGACATGTGAGTGAGAAATGCATGCTTGTTACTGATACTGCATTTTGGGGTGGATGGTTATGCAGCATTAATATATAATCACTGACTAATAAAAGAGGGATAATAGAAACCCAGAATGAGATTTAAAAGGAAACACATGAGTAGAAATAGTCCTAATAGAAATTATGAGTGTATGAGTCAGGTTCTCCAGAAAAACAGAAACATTAGGGGGTATCTTTTATGGATCTATGTCTATATCATCAACAGATTTCTTCTAAGGAATTCGCTCACACAATTATGGAGGCTCACAAGTTTCAAGATTTGCAGTCAGCAAGTGGAAGAACCAGGAGAACCAATGGTGTAGTTCTAGTTCACAGGTCATCACGATTGAGACCCAGGAAGAGCCAATGTTTGAGGTGGAGGCAGAAAATAGGAGGAAAAAAAAAATACTGTTTTAGTTTGAAGGCCATCAGGTAGGGGGAATTTCCTCTAACTCGAGGGAGAATCAGTCTTTTTGTGCTATTTAGGCCTTCAACTGGCTGGATGAGGCCCACGCACATTGAAGAGCACAATCCACCTCACTCATTCTGATAGAAATGTTAATCTCAGCCTAACAGACCTTCATAGGCACCCAGAATAACGTTTGTTCAAATATCTGGGCACCCCATGGCCTAGTCAAGTTAACATATAAATTAACCATCACAATAAGCAAGAATGCTCCCAAATAAATAAGACCAGATATTGAACAAGTTCATAGACTATCAAACAGCATAGGAAAAAAAAAAAAAAAAACACCTCAACTAGATATATGTAGTGAGCTTGAAGCACTTAAAAGACAAGAAAAAAAATTAAAATACAGAGAGAAATAGCAGGTCAAATGCAAATAGATAAAAATTCAGTTTTAAAATCGGTATCATGATCAATCTCCAAACCCTGTCTGGGTCAAATCCAGCTGAACCAATTACCAGCAACCTATCATTAGGCAAACCACTGAACTTGGTCCTCAGTTTCCTTTTTTATTAAAAAACAGCTAATGGTAACTATAACACTAACATTTACGAGAGTATTTATGAGGAGTAAATGAATACTGAGTTCCTAGAATAATACTTGCACAAAGGAAGTGATAGGCAAGTGTTCACTGCTATTATTTATATCAGGCTTTTAACATTCACACTAGATGCTAGCAGACAATGACAAAACACTGTTAAGTATTGTAGGGTGAAAATATAGAACTTATAGTTTACATTCCACTAAACTATAATTTGAAATTCATATAAAATATATTCTTGGATGTTGAAAACCTCACAAGGTTTACCTTTAAAAGGCCCTTTATGAAAATATTCATGGAAGAAAAAATAGAGCAAGAAAGGAGCCAGAGAAACATGGGACTAATGGTAAGTAACTCAATACAAGTCAATTTTGTTTAAATTAGTCACCAAAAAGATTTTTTTTTAAAAAAAGAAAAGCATATCTGTAGCATCCGTAGCAGCACAGAGGTAAAATTATTGATGAAATCAATATCACTGGGGTGCATGGCTGGGTGGTCATGAGAGAGATTAGGGTGCAAAACAGGGTCACAGAATAGTAAGATTTTTCCTTTTTCAGAGGGAAGACATTGGTATTCATTTAAGGACAACAATTATCTATTGGATTCCTGATATGCAGCATGCATTATTCTAGACAGTAGAGCTATCTAAGTGAACCAGGCAAAGATCTCTGCTCTTGTGGAACTTACATTCTAGAATGTGTGGTACAGCGGGAGGAGACGGGAGGCAAATAAATAACAGTAAACATGTCAGTAAATCTTTGGCATTTAAAAAAGTTAAATAAACTTTCAGGTTTGGCTCCAAAATGTAAAGATCCTGGAAGCTACCACTCCTGTCCTTACAACAACAATAAAAATGCTAGACAAATTTTAAAAAGTGATCACTTTCCTCAGATCCATTAGAGAACTGAATTTATGAGGCAAACCATCATCCTGAAGAGACTGACAAAATCCAGAGAGTCACAGCCAAGATCTACTTCCCTGGAGCAGAAGTTACTGAAGCCAGGAAGTTGTAGGACACTTAAATGGTCACTTGGATGAATTGCTGGGGGCTGAGTGTGGACTAGCCCCCAGAATGAGAAACTCCTGGGTCCCCCAGTCTTAGGGAGACCCCAGGCTAAAAGGGACCTGACATAATCATGGATTTTGCCTCCAGGAATCTCTTCTCATGGTAAAGATCCAAGAAAGATCGCCTGCTGGCACTGGCAGGGGAATGAAAAAGTAATCCTCCTGAAACACCTCCCAGCCTTCTTCATAAAAAAGACTTTCTTTTTTATGAGGAGGAAAAGATCATGCCAGAGAGCTTTATTCTCCGAGTCCCAGGGGAAAGGGCATTCCTGCCACTTCAGCCCCCTCTCTCCTTCATGTCTCTCCTAAGCGGGGAAGCTGTACAAGAAAAACACTTGGGAAGGGCAGAAGCCATAGACACAGGCCCACTGAAGAACTGAGAGCTAACTGAAAAATTATAGACCATTCCTCCTCACCCCTAAAAGAATACAACACACAGGATCTCTCTGAGAAGTATTTAGGGAAGCCCAAAGTCAAAAGGAAAGACAAAAACAGTATCATTAGAGGACTCTGAAGCCTTTCACACCTATGGCAAAATAGTATTTTTAAAAGCCCCACTCCTATCCAGATTTAAATAAATCCTCACACAAGAGACCTGTTTACCCCTCTCTTATCTGATACAGTGTCAAAAATGATGGTATGCAGACTTAACATAACGAAAATGGCATTTTACCTCTTTGCTCTTCCTGTCAAAACTCATAACCCCCCGTCTAATCATAAGAAATACATCAGACAAATCTCAATTAAGAAACACTACTCAAACTACCTGATCAGTACATCTCAAAACTTCTTTGAAGATTATCAAAACAAGGGAAGTATGAGAAACTGTCACAGCCAAAAGGAGACCAAAGAGACATGACCACTCAATGTAATGTGATATTTAGCTGAAATCTTGGAATAGAAAAAAGACATTTGGTAAACACGAAGGAAATCTGAGTCAAGCATGGACCTTAGTTAATAATCATATTGCAGCATTAGGTCATTACCTACGATAAATGTAGCATACAATGTAAGAGGTTAATGATAAGGGAAATTTGCATGGGGTATATGGGAATTCTTCATACTATCCTCAGAATACTTTTCTAAATCTAAAAAGATTCTAATATTAGAACTTTATTTTTAAAAACAACAACAACTAAGCCATTAGGACATAATTCAGTTCATAACCTTGCATGAGCTCCTGAGTCAGCTTTCTTATTAGTATTTTGCTTCTTAGAAAAATGCAGCTGGAGATTCACACATAGAAAGGTATTGAGAATGAGACAGCACTCTTCTGACATCACCAGCTAGTACAAGTCAAAATGGCATTACTGTATGTCACCATGCCACGCTGACAATATGGATGCACATGAGCTTTCTAAAATAAATGTCTTAAATTATACACTAAAATAATTCAGGTCTTACCCAATTAACTTTTCAATAGCTCTCTCAACATATTTCTAGTAAACAGGGCTAGAAAATACTCTTCATTTTAAACATGCTAAATTAATGAAAAAAGAAAAAGAAGAGCAGAATAAGTGTATAAGGACTGGGGATTTGAGAAGATAGATCTAGAAATGATGAGGGGAATGGGCAGGTAAGAATGGTAGATAAGGTGATCAGAATAGGCCTCATCTGAGGGGATGAGATTTGAGCAAAAACATAAAGGAAATAAGAGTTAGCCATGACACTATCTAGAGAAAAAGCACTCCAGGCAGAGGAAACAGTAAATGCAAAAATCTTAATTTGAAAATATATTGGTGGAAACTTACTGGAACAGCAGCAAGGAGGCCAGTATAGCTATGGCAAAGTCAGGAAGGGAGAGAGAGTTGAAGATAATGTCAGATCATCCATGGTCTTATAGACCACAGCAAGAACTCGGATTTTTTCTTTGAGTAAAATGGGAGCTTTTGCAGGGACTTGTACAGAAGGATGACATGATCTAACCTTATAATTTAAAAGACACTGGTTGCTATGATAAACATACCATCAGAGGAGGGATCTATCAGAAAGCTCTTTATTAACTGGGGATAGGTGATATCAGTGGAAGCCCTGAAAAGTGGCGAGATTCTGGATCTATTGTAAAGGTAGAGCCAGCACTATTTCCTAATGAATTGGATGGTGGTTATCAGAGGAAGGAGGAATTAAGAATAACTCCAAGGCTTCTAGCCTGAGTAATTGGAAGGATAGGAATTGCCACAAATTGAAAGAGAGAAGGTTGCAAGTGGCTCAGTTTTGCAGAAAGAGAATAAGATCTTAAGAAAAATCAATGAATTAGAGCTCTAGAGAGGGTAAGCTGAAAATATAAGAGAAAGGACAGAATGGGATGCATGAAATTGAAATAATAGGGACTTTGTAATTATTATTGACAAGATATAGACATATAAGCAGAAAAATGATTTAAAAATAAATATATCTGCCTTAATAGGAAACATTTAAAAGTTGAAACTAGAGACGATAAACATGAACAATGAAAACACTAAGGTAGCAATGCTAATATTCAAGGCAAATAAAAACACAGGGAAAAGAACACATTGTAAAATATATAATAATCATGATATATATTCACCAAAGACAGAGACTCAAAGTATTTAAAAGCATCAATTCACAGAAGCATAGACAGAAATAGATAAATCAAAATTTTCATTTGGATATTTTAATTCATATAAACAGTCACAGAAAATAAAATTTAGAAGAAATTTTGAATAACACTACTGCTAAGCTTGAACTAGTGTATGTGTACACTCAACACAAAGACATTAGCTATTGTCTCTGAGCATCACGGAACATTTGCAAAATCAACCATGTATTAGACCACATACCCTAAGTCATACCAAAAATCACATTTTATTCACTATATTCCCCTTAGCTTAATGTATTATAAATTAACAATAAAATATAATGTATTAATTTCTTATATCTAGAAAATAAATTCCAAGTAATTCATATGTTAACATAAAATCATGGGGAAAATTATAAAATATTTAGAGTTGATTGACACTGAAAGCACTACAAGTCAATACCGTGGTTCTTCACCACTGTGCAATACTTACAGGGTACATTACAACTTTAAATACAGTCATTATACAACAAGAGAATTTAAAAAGTAGTGGAATTAACTTTCAAATGGAGGAGCTAAAGAAATAGCAAATAGCAAAACTGAATAAACAAGGGGGAGTGAAACAATTAATTTAGTGGCAAAGGTCAATGAAAAGGAGCAATGTTAACCAAAACTCAATAGGGATCGTTTTCAAGACAAAAGGAGTTTGTTTAATGACAGACCTCTTACTATATTGATTACACACACACAGAAATAATTGAGAATGTTTAATTTAAATGTCATATTGTATTAGTCCATTTTCACACTGCTATAAAGATACCACTCAAGACTGGGTAATTTATAATGAAAAGAGGTTTAATTGACTCACAGCTCCACATGGTTGGGGAGGCCTCAGAAAACTTACAATCATGGTGAAAGGAGAAGAAAACACATCCTTCTTCACAAGGAGACAGAAGTATGAGAAGTGAAAGGGAAAGAGCCCCTTATAGAACCATCAGATCTCATGAGAACTATCACAAGCAGAGCATGGGGACCACCGCCATGATCCAATCACCTCCCACCAGGTCTCTCCCTAGACATGTGGGGATTATAGGGATTACAAATCAAGATGAGATTTGGGTGGGGAAACAAAACCAAACCATATTACATACTTAATAACAATAATCTATGTGAAGGTGCGAAATAGGATATACAATATAATGCTCACCTCTCTTACTACATAGAATTAAAACATACAATTTCCTATTGACTTTTCTAGTTGGAGATATATAGAATATAAATATAAATATCATCTTTGAAAAACTAAAAGTTGTGAATATAACCCAACTTATGATGATGAAAGAGGAAAGATTGTCAAAATAGCAAATGGAGACAATGTAAACAAGATATTACGATGACATTAACAGAGCGTAAATCAACCATATAAATTGATGCAATAAATATGAATATGCTCAATACAGAATAAAATCTCTGATATGGGTTAAATAATTCTAAATCATTGCTACATAAAAGAGATAACAAAAGTGAATTAAAAATATTTTTTGTTTCAGTATGAAGCTGGACCCTTACCTCACATCAAAATAAAAATTAATTCCAAATGAATCAAAGACCTTAAGTGAAAAAGCTAAAAATATACAACTCTTAGAAAAAACATAGCCATACATTTTTATGACCTTTAGTTAGGCAATGGTTTCTTACATCTCACACCAAAAACACAAGCAAGCCGGGGGCGGTGGCTCACGCCTGTAATCCCAGCATTTTGGGAGGCCGAGGCGGACGGATCACGAGGTCAGGAGATCGAGACCACTGTGAAACCCCATCTCTACTAAAAATCAGCCGGGCGCAGTGGTGGGCGCCTGTACTCCCAGCTACTCAGGAGGCTGAGGCAGGAGAATGGCTTGAACCTGGGAGGCGGAGCCTGCAGTACGCTGAGATCGCACCACTGCACTCCGGCCTGGGCAACAGAGCAAGATTCCATCTCAAAAACACACACACACACAAGCGAGAAAAGAAAAAAATACATGGGACTTTATCAGAATGGAAAACTGTGGATCATCATCAAGAAAGTGAACCAAAATAGGCAAAGATAGAACGAGATGGCAAAATAGAACCATCCAGTGATTGGCCCCCCGCATAAACTTCAACTTGAAGAAATGTCCACATACAGAAATACTTTTACAAGAGCTAAGGAAACTAGGTGAGAGATCATAGTACCTGCTTATAGCACAATAATAAGAAAAGACACATTCAAGAGAGTAGGATAGACAGTTTTACATTACCTGTGTCACCCCTTCTTCAAAACCAGGTAGCACAGCAGAGAGAGAGATACTGTCCAATTGAAGGAAAGAAAAGGAACTGTGCATAGGACATTGCCTTGGACCCTGACACTGGGTCCACCACAGTAAAATCCAGAATTAGGCAGACCCCTAAAGTCCCTAATTTCAGGGTGGTACCCATGGACTGAGCCTCCAGACCTGCCCCCTTGTCACGCAGGAACCCATAGCATCTGGGAGGCAGAATCTATCTTCAGTTCCATCCTTGGACTCCAAACAAACCTCAGGAGCAAGTAGGCATCAGCAGCTGTGGGCTTCAGGCATACTGCAGCTCCACACCAGCCTCAGCAACCATAAGATTACAGCTCAGCACCACACCAGCTGCAGTGGTCCCAGGCTTAGGGTGTCCCCCAGTGCCTCAGTGTTCACAGGGGTCCCAGGCTTAGAGACCATGACAGATGGCATAACCAGAATCTCTGAACAGGCTTACCATTGAAAGGAATTCCAAAACTAAACCAGTCTGCAAAGAGCAAAATAAGTACCTACTTATTCAAATGTGTAGATCTTGGCACATGGTCACAAAAATCAAGAATAATTAGGAAAACATAGCATCACCAAACAGACAAAATAAAGTGGCAGTGACTGACTCTAGAGAAATGGGGATATTTGAGATGTCAAAGAATTCAAAATAACTCTTCAAAGAAAGCTCAGCAAACATCAAAAAAATGCAATGAAACAATTAGACAAAATGAGAAAAACAGTAAGTGACCAGAATGAGAAATTTCACAGAGATTGAAATAATTTTTAAGAATCAAACAGGTATCAGGGAACTGAAAACTACAATGAACAATATGAAAATGCAGCAGAGAACATGTAAAGAAAATGGCTGTGCTCCAGTCAGGAGTAGGCCTAGGCAGACATCCAGTGCAGCATGACACAGTAGGTTTGGAGTGCAGGTGCACAATCCCATGCCCTGTGTAATCACATTGCAGCCCTTTAATGTAATTCATTTTGTGTGAGCTCATATCTGGCTTTGAGCCGCTGTTGTCTGTGAAAAATATAACTGCACTTCTGACTCTGTTGGGGATATGGGAGAGAATAAAGCCATGTCCCAAGGGCCTATGGTCCCTCAAGTGTTCTTTCAGCTACCTGCCATCCACCCACCAGCTCCCTTTGGACCCCGACTCAGGTTGAAACCTGACAATTGGCATAGTCAGCAGAATCCTGAGGTGAGTGAGCCCTCAGCCCCCAATGATCCTGGATCAGCCATGTGGCCACAACATGGGTTGTGGTACCCAGTGGCAGTCGTGCTGCTCAGATGGGCCCCAGTGGAAACATGAGCAGTGGTAGATGGGTCCACCATGAGCATAGAGAAGGCACTGAAGCACCTGGAAGCACAGAGCACCAGGAAGGAGCTTGCCTTTGCTGGCAAAGCTAAATGGACATTTTTGATGGTGCTATGGGAAGTGCACACTCAGTCCCCTGTGGGATGCAGCACAGATAAGTGACCTTCAGGTGCAAGCAGAGCACCTGGAGGCCCAGATACACAGCCTGGAATGAGAATTAGGGGCTGCCATTAGCACAGGCCTGGGCCCACCATCCCGGTCAGAGACCCAACGAGGTCAGATACCAAGGAGGAAGAACCGCCGCTGCAGGCTCACCCAGTGGTCTGTCAGAAAGTAGAGCATGAACAGCTGTTGGGACCCCAAGAATGGGCTCAGGGACCCCCTACCATGATGGAGCACATGTCATATAGTGCCTATACTCCAAATGAGTTGTGAGAATCAGGTAACCAGTGCCAGCAGTGTGCAGGGGAACCCCTATCCACCTGGATGCTTGGTCTTTGGGATGAGGGAGCCAACAGTATAGTGTGCTCTGCCTCCAAATGGAAAAGTTGTCCTCCATTATGACCCATCCTTCCTTCCATCAGTGATCGCAGATGAGCAGGCAGTTAGCACAGGGGCAAGGCAACCACACCCTAATTGAACGGCTGATGGCAGCCATTTGAATGGTATGGAACGATGCCGAAGAAATAGCAGAAACTGTGAGTCAATGGCAGTCATTTACAGATTCGGTGCAAAGTAATTCAGGAGATGGGTATGCGGCAGGCTATATTTGATCTGAATACTTGAGGGCCAGATAATGAACTTTATCTCCTCCCACATGAGATACCTTGTGTTGGGCTCTGAGCCCCTGAGTACCTTACACTCCCTGGCCACTGTCTTCACTCCGTATGTGGGACATCACATACATGAGGCAACTACTGCCATGGTGGCCCTCAGGGAAGCAGCGGGCCAAAGGCGGGATGGAGGAGTCCACACCATAAAAAAAGGCAGGCACCCCTTCTGCAGGGGGCCACCTCAAGGGACAAAAAGGGGTCTCAAATGGGTGACTCACACAGAGATGCTGGGGTTGCCTGAGAGAAAATTGATAGGCAACCCAATGAAGTGCTGTTAACTTTGTGGAGGCAACTGTCCCCAGAGCAGCAATTCCAGAAAGTACCCAAGAAGGGGCAGGACAACGCTGCTCAACCCAGTCCTGCCCAGACGCTCCAGCTCAAGGACTACCTGCAGACGGCGCAGAGGTATACAGCCTATTGTATTTGATTAGGGGACTCGCCGAGGTGCCTGTCTTGGGGGAAACACCAGACAACTGGAGGCCACATGTGGAATTGGCAATCCACTGTCCCCCACCAATGCACATCAGGTGCTGGTGCTGGTAGACACCGGTGCACACTGTGGTCTCGTTGATGGCATCCCAGGTAAGTTTCTGGGCTGCATATATAGATGGCTACGGAGGCTGGTCAGTGAAAGTGAAATCTATCTTTCTCCCTTGGCGTTGGCTGCTTGACTCCCTGCTTATACACTCCCTGTATGTCTCTCCCATTCTTGAATACATTCTGGGGGTATTTTACGTGGCTTGGCTTTACAAATCACGGCTGGAGAATTCAGACTCTGAGTATATGTGGTTAAGCTGGTGCTGCACAGACCTACATATCACCGGCCCCACGTCCTGCCATAACCCTGACGGGTTACTTCCACACATCAACGCTGCTTGGCAGGTGGACATACAGAGATAACTGAGACTATTAAGAAGTTAAAGGAGGTGAAAATAGTGTGTGACACCCATTGACCCTACAATCCTCTGGTATGGCCACTCAGAAAGTCTGATGGAACCTGGTAGATGATGGTGGATTATCAAGAACTAAACAAAGTAACACCCCCTTTAAATGCAGCTGTACCATCTATCATGGATTTGATGGACTGCTTGACAATGGAATTGGGACAGTACCACTCTGTGGTGGACTTGGCCAGTGCATTCTTTTCTATTGACATTGCTCCAGAGAGCCAGAAACAGTTTGCCTTCACATGGGAAGGATAACAATGGACTTTCACAGTGTAGCCACAGGGCTATGTGCGTAGCCCCACCATATGTCATCATCATCTCGTTGCCAGAAATTTAGCCATATGGACATGTTCAAAGGGGGTCTACCTATTCCATTATATTGCTATTACATCAATTCACTTCCAGAGTAGGAATTTAAGATGAAATCTGGGTTAACTACCCAGCATTGCATGCCTGGCTCAGATATGTCATTAAAAAAGAAAATTCTAAGTTTCACATATATATCCTGAACACTTAAAAAATTATTTTATTGTGGTAAGAACATGTAACATGAGATCTACCATCTTCACAAATGTTTAGGTGTACAATAAAGTGTTGTTAACTGTAGGTACAATGTTGTATAGGGGATCTCTAGAACATTCATTTTGCTTTACTCAAATTTTATGACAGTATTAAGCAAAGAAAATGTGGTCTATACATGCAACAGAATATTGGTTAGTTTTAAAAAATGAAACAAATTCACCATGTTGTCCAAGCTGGTTTCAAATTCCTGACCTCAAGTATCTGCCCATCACAGCCTCCCAAAGTGCTGGGATTACAGGCATGAGTCACTGCGCCGGGTGAAACCCCGTCCCCACATCTGTACTAAAAATACAAAAATTAGCCAGGCATGGCGGCACGTACCTATAGTCCCAGATACTCAGGACCCTGAGTCAGGAGAATGGCTTGAACCCAGGAGGCAGAGGTTGCAGTGAGCCCAGATGGTGCCGCTGCACTCCAGCCTGGGCAACTGAGTGAAACTCTATCTTAAAAATAATAATAATAATTCTGCAATATGCAACAACATGAATGAACCTAAGGGACATTACACTAACTGAAACAAGCCAGTCACAAAATGACAAATATCGTGTGGTTCCACTTATATGAGGCATCTAAAATCGTCAAATTCATAGAATCAAAAGGTGGAATGGTGGTTACCAGAGACTGAGCAGAGGAGGAAATGGGGAGCAGATACCAGTCATCTGAATCTAAAGATTTAGAGATTACACAAGACTCAGGCACACATGGAACTCAACTGTCTGGCAGTTTAAACAGTAAAGATTGTTTTATTCCTGAGTGACTCTAAAGTTAAACAAAAATGCTTTCTTCTGGCCAGGCACAGTGGCTCACGCCTGTAATCCCAGCACTTCAGGAGGCCAAAGCGGTGGATCACCTGAGGTCAGGAGTTCAAGACCAGCCTGGCCAACATGGTGAAACCTTGTCTCTACTGAAAATACAAAAAATTAGGCAGGCGTGGTGGCAGGTGCCTCTAAATCCCAGCTCGTTGGGAGGCTGAGGCAGGAGATTCGCTTCAACCTGGGAGGCATTCGTTGCAGTGAGCTATGATCACGCCATTGCACTACAGCCTGGGCAACAAGAGTGAAACTCTGTCTCAAAACAACAACAAAAAAAGCTTTTTTCTTTCTCACGAATTATTTGCCGACGCCTCAGATACTTAGGAAAAGCTTTGCTGTGAAATGAGCTGTAGTGTGCTACACACTGGACCCACCACAGTGCTGGCCATCTATGCTTTCCAAAGCTTTCCTTGTTGCTGCACACCAGTGGCTGTCAGGCTTCAGAACGCATTGGAATCCCCAGCAGGGTTTGTTAAAACCCAGACTGCTGGCCCTACTTTGGGAGACTCCTGAGTCAGTAGATCAAGCGTGGTGTTCAAGGATTTGCATTTCTAACAGGTTTCCAGGCCCTGCTGGCTGATGCTGCTGGTCTGGGCACATGGAGTCCTACTGTGGTAGACCTTGCATATGCTGAAGTTACAAAGCCTTTGATAGCCAGAGTGACTGCACAGAAGTTGACTGAAGCCACTATGGCGTTATCCTTTATGAGATCTGTGTGGCCCATCTGCCTTTGTGTATGCGCCAGGGTACACTTGATCTTAGCCAAAAGGCCAAGAAGCGATGGGCCAGTGTAAGTGGTGCTGCATCTATAGAAACAAATTTGCCTGTGGATAAAGCTGCCATAAGCTGAATTCACCAGCCAACATCAAATACCATGTGCTGTAGGGCTTAAAGGCCGGGTCTTAGAAGTTAGAGGCTGGCCCATTACCAGCCTCTAAAAACCGCAAGGTCAAAATGCCCTACTCATATGGTAAAGTTTAATGCCCGAGGTTACATGTTCTGCTTTTGCCAAGACTCCAGAAAAGGGTATCTGTTTTAAACTCAGTCTAACAGTTCTTTCCTGTGTTGTTGAGAGTTGCTCAATTCTTATATGTGGTATACTAACTACATTTTGATTCATTTATATCATGCCTTTTCTGTATATCTTTTCCTAGCTTTTTGAGCCATCATGTAGATTACGTTTTTACGTGTATTCTACTTTTTTCTTCTAAGAATTCAGAAATTATATACTATCTTTTCTTTTAGCGGTTACCACAGAAGTTTTAACATACTTATTTACAACAATGTCAAAGGTTAATCAGTATCACTATCCTCCTTCTGAACAATGCATTATAACCCTGTATTCTTCTACTAATGTTTATTTGATCACCAGTCAAGGTTTTAGTGCAACCCTAAAGTTTACAATTTAAACATTATTTTTGTTTAACCAATGTTTGTTTATATTTACACATACACTGTGGGATATTTTACTTCTTCCTGAAATGAATCCTTTCAATTCAGCCTTTAAAAACTTTTAACAACCGTCTATGGGTTAAAAAAATTATGTTTTTCACTAAAAATGTCTTAATTTTGCCACAGCATTTAAGAGATTTTTTATTGCGTATGCATCCTTAGTTGTCAGTAATCTTATGTCAGAAATTTGAAAATGTTATTCTACAGTCTTTCTTCAGGCTTCCATTTTTACCGAGAGGGGCAGCTGCTGCTCTGATTGTTCTCTGTGTAATTTATTTTTTCTATCAGCTTTTAAAATCTTTTCCTTGTCCCTTATTGCACAGTTTGAAATAGATAAATTCAGGTGTAAGTCTCATTTTACTTATCCTGTTCATGTTTCATTGGGCTTTCTGAATCTGAGCATTAGAAAATTATATTTATTAAGAAAATTTTCAGCCATTCCAATAATGTGTCTTCCCCCTTATCTTTATTAGTGTTCTGTGGAACTCTGATTAGACACATATTAGATTTCTCATTTCATCCTCTATTCCCATGACTTCTTTCCACGTTTTTGTCTATTGGTCACTCTGTGCTACATTCTACATACTTTTGCATTATTTCTTCAGTTCTATCTTTCAATTTACTAGTCCTCTATCTAGATGTGTTAATCTTCTCTTTATCTAAAGGTTTCTACTTTTGGTTATATAATACTTTTTCCTAGGAGCTCTTTTTGGTTCTTTTTAAAATCCACTTGGTTTGTTGAAATAGACATTTTCTTGTATTATAATTTCAGTAACTTTTCTGAACATGTAATAAACACACTTGTGTATATGGTATACATACATGTGTATATAGTATATATGCTATATATACTATATGCTATATATACTATATACTATATATACACGTGTATGTATACTATATTACATGTTCAGAAAAATGTAATGTATGTGTGTATACTATAGTGTATATATACTATATATTACATGTTCAGAAAAACAATGGTATGTAATGGTGGGTGTATATATATTACATATATGTATGGTCTGTGTATATATACACACTATATGTCACATATATATGGTCTGTGTATATCTACACACCTTACATATGTGTATATATAACATGTGTATACATATATACCATATGCACATATATACACATATATAGGCACGTGTGTTATATATGTGCATATAGTATGTATACATATACACACCATGTGTTATATACACACACACCATAAATATGTAATATATAGTACATATGTAATATACATAACATATATGTATACACTATACACAAATTTCTCTTCCCATTTTTACTATTTCTCTGATAGAATATTTGTTCTTACCGTAGATCTCAGCACCTCAGCATACAATTTTTTTTCATTCTTTATTAAGTAGAAAACTTTTACCTTTCCACTTGATGGGAGTACTTTATGACTTTTCTTTGGCATATCCGAATTGCTAACATCACTAAACTCTTGGGCTTTGGGGCAGTGATTAAGTAAAATAAGAGTTACTTGAGCACAAGCACTGTGACACCTGACAGTAGATCTGATAACTAAGATAACTACTAAGTGAGTCACTCATGTAGCATAATACAGTGTGGGTGCACTGGACAAAGGGATAATTGTCCCAGGAACAGAGTGAGACCTCAAGAGATTTCATAATTGTATTGGTTCATTTAGTGTTGCTATCAAGGGATATCTGAGGCTGGGCAATTTATGTAAAAACAAACAAACAAACAAAAAAACGAGGTTTATTTGGCTCATGGTTCTGCAGGCTGTACAAGAAGCATGGAGTCAGCATCTGCCTCTCTTGAGGGCTCAGGCTGCTTCCAGTCATGGCAGAAGGTAAAATGGAGCTGGTGTGTGCAGAGATCACATGGTGAGAGAGGAAGCAAGAGCAAGCGGAGGGTACTAGGGTCTTTCAAACAACCAGCTTATGAGGACTAAGCAACTGAGAACTCACTCCTGAGGAAGGCCATTAATCTATTGATGAGGAATCCACTCCCATTAGCCAAACACCTCCCACTAGGCCCTGCCTCCTAACACGTCCACACTGGGGATTAAATTTTAACATAAGATTTGAAACGGACAAACATACAAACTACAGCAATTGTGCTACTTAGAATGGCACACAATTTAAAATGTGAATTACTGCTTTCTGGAATTTTCCATTTAATATTTTCAGACCATGGTTGACCACAGGTAACTGAAACTGCAAGGGGGGAAAAAAACTGTGGATAAGGAGGGGATGACTGATTGATTCCAATTTCTGAGTGAATGGTAAAGGTAACTAAAACTCATGTAAGTATATACTCGAAGTTAAACATTCCCTGGGTGAACGCTTTTGTCTTTTGCTTTTTATTTTTCCAGATGAGCATGCACCAAGTCTAAGAGAAACAAGACTCCATATTGTATCTCTCCGAGAGTGTGTGGGTATGCTGTGTGTATGTGATTTTAATTCACCAATGACAGTATTGCCCTCAGAAGGGATCATCTTTATGCAAGGCCCTCCTGTCTGCATGTGTTTCCAGTTTTTTCCTCTGATTTTATCTTATCCCCAACACACATGGAACCCTTTAAAATTCCCTCTGTAGTCCATGGGCGGGGGGGGGATGACGTAAATTCAAAGAGCAAATGGAATAATAAGGCTCACTTACCTCTCTCTGTTTGCTTAATTTTGTTTTTGGCCTTCTGAAATTTGTATTACTTCCTAGTCATTCATTTAAAGAGTCAAGTCCCATATTTTATCCAGCATTTTATGTATTGTTCTGAGAAATTCTCTCTGGATATCTAGTTTTGTCATATTCCCATTATTAAAAGTCTAGAAATCACTTCCAGAGTTCAATTAATAACATTAAATATTATTCATAATTGAAAAATATCATTTCATTTTTACTTGATGTTGATTTTGGCTATTTTAGTTAAGTTTATAAATTAAATGCTTAATCTAATTAGATTTTTGTATTTAATGATGAAAGATTTTAAGAGATTTTAGATAAAAGGTAACCTTTCTTCAATGATTTTGATAAATATTGTTCTCATTTTTGCTATTTTCAAAATAGCATGCAATTATATATTTTATTTCTTCTCTGTGAGCCAATTCTTATTTAATAGAATGTTAACTTCCAAGTGGTTTTCTCACATTGTTTTGATTACACATTGTGATTAATTTCTAGCTTTAATGCTGTGTTGCCAGAGAATATGGCCTCTACAATTTCTACCATATAATTAAATTCTGTAAACATTACATTAGTGCTAACAAAGGTGTATTTTCTGTTTGATGTAGGTATAATTGAATATATACTTTTATTAATTTTATACTATTTAAACGATTAAATCTTTGTTCTCTTTTTCACTTCCTATTTTGTCAAAGGCTGAGAAAATTATGCTGAAGTGTTTCACAAAAATAGTTTATAAATTTCTCATTTAGTATCTAAAAGAGCTTCTTCATATTTTGGTCTTATTTTTAACCTTTTATGATGTATGATTTTTAAAACTTAACTCTGGGATTAACGTTTTCTGAATTTAAATTGACCTTTTTGAAATGATTTTTGTCTTGAATTCTACTTTCTCTGATATTATTATGATTCCTAAAACATGTTTGTTTAAATTTGCCCAACTCTTGCTTTTTCTAATTTCGGGGGGGTGGGGGGGTTATAATATACATACTACATAGTTTACGTATTTGTTTATTTAGAGCCTGGGTCTTACTCTGTCACCCAGGCTGGAGTGCAGAGGCACCCTTATAGTTCACTGCTGACTTGACAAATGGGCCAGTGGCAAACTAACCAATTCTGTAACTTCCAGGTAGTTAACCACAAGGTCAGGCCTTGATAAACTGCCCAGCTATTGGTGCAGATTACCACAGGGGTCTCCTCCTTGGCGATCACTATCCACACTGCCCTGAGTTTAGCCCACTGACTACTTTGTCCACACCCAGTATCAAACCATATGGTATACATACCAGGCTGAACTGTGACGGCAGTCCAGGCAGCAGTAGGACCCCAGCTGAGCCCATCCACATACCATCCCCATTGGGAATGGGGGATTATCCCTCTTTAAATGGTGATGGATGGCTCAGGGTTTAGGGGTGCCTCAGGCTAAGGTGGATGTCTGTGCTGTCCCAGTCTAGGGATTACCCATGAACGTATCCATCCTGCTACTGGGTAAGTCATTCACACAATGATGACAGCCCATCCCATCACACTCCCACAACCCTGAAGGGTGGCATATGCAGCTGCCAACTGCTTCTCTATCAATGAATACCAGAGCTCCAGCTCCCTCCCCAAGTTGGGACCAAAACCTACTGGTATTCTAAAGTGCTCCGTGCACTGCCATGGGCTGCAGCCAAAACCATCTGTGGTCATGTGCACACTGAGTTCAAAGGGGCACCCAGGGTCAATCACTTATAAGCCCTGCACTCACTGTATGACCCACTTGGTTGCCAGAAAAGCCATCTTAGCCTCATTGTCCCAATCCTAAGTAGTTCTTTTGTCAACCAATACAACAGTCATATCATCTGAGCCAGATGAGGCACAAATGCCCACCAATATCCCAAGAGGCCTATAAAGGTCTGTAGCTGCCTCATCATTGTGAGCTGGCCATATGCCTGAACTTTATCAAGGATGCTCTCGGGTATAGCCTTCATCTTACCCGACCGGAAAACTCCCAAGAATTTAGCAGACAATCCAGGCCCTTGGACCTTGGACTCATTGATGGCCCAACTGCATGCTGCCAAATGTTGTCACAAGAGGGGTGCCACTGCTTCTAAATATGCAAAACAATCAGAGACTAATGTAATATGCATGTATCACTGCAGTATGAACCAATTCAGAGGTTCAAGGCAACTTTCTGTGTTTTTTGCAATGTTGCCAATCATACAAGTAGTTTTCCTTAGAATGGTTTGAGTCCATTTTAGAGTTCTGAACCAGAGTGATGTCATTTTGTATATCACATTTCACTTATTCATTTAGAACTTTAACATAATCACAATTAAAACATCAGACTTTCTGGGGTTTTTTTTGTTTTGTTTTGTTTTTGAGACAGTCTCACCCTGTTGCCAGGCTCGAGTGCAGTGGCACAATCTTGGCTCACTGCAACCTCCGCCTCCCAGGTTCAATTCATTCTCCTGCCTCAGCCTCTTGAGTAGCTGGGATTACAGGCATGCACCACCACGTGCAGCTAATTTTTGTATTTTTAGTAGAGACAGGGTTTCACCATGTTGGCCAGGCTGGTCTCGATTTCTTAACCTCGTGATCCTCCCAAAGTGCTGGGATTACGACTGTGAGCCACTGCACTCAGCCAAACTAAACATCAGACTTTTTAAAGTAGATATATTAATTTTAAATTTATATGGAAAAACTTCAAATGCCTAGACCTTTTGACCTGGCAATTCCAAATCAGTGAAATGAAACCTATACATGGTAAGTTATGGTAGTAGTATTTGCAATAACTGAAGACTGGAAATAATGCAACAATCATTATTTGGTTACGTAGAATATGGCAAATCCATACAATAGAATTTACTAAGCTGCTAAAAAGAAATGAGGAAGTTAATTATTTACATACTGATTTACAAAGATCTCAAAATTAAACTGTTAAGTGAAAAAGTAAAGTAGAAAACTGTGTACATAATATACCACCCTTTGTGTATAAAAAGAATATGGAATCATATATTTGCATTTGTATACATAAGTTCTGGAAGTTATGAACACTGACTCAAATGATTAACTCTGGCTGTGTATGGCTGGAACTGGATAAATTGAAAACAGAGATCAAAAGATTTTGACTTTGACCATGTGCATTACTGGCCTATTTTAATAATTAATCAACATATCTTCAAAATGCCAACAAGACTGACTGCTCACTAGTGTACGATTTTGGAACCTACCAGTTTAGCAACAATTAAAAAGCCTGGTAACATCAAGCATGGTGAGGGTATAGGGCATTGGGAATGCCTATACATTTCCGGTGCCAGTATAAAGTGGCTCAACCCCTTCAGGGAAGATTATAACCAAGTGACGTTTAACTCCAAATGCCTTACGATCTCACAATGTTACTCCTTCCCATATATCTCAGGAAGTCTTGCAACCAGGCACTAGAGAATACGTGTAAGAATATTCAAGGAAGCATTTTTTTTTAAATAGAAAAATCTTTGAAACAATCTAAACATCCATCCAGGGCAGAATGGATAAACTAATTATATAATATTTATGCAAGGAAATATGCAACAGTGAAAAAACTATCAACTCCACTACAGGCACAGACTGCAACGAACCTCAAAAACTCTATGCCAAACAAAAATCATATAGTATGAGTCAACTCACTAAAAGTTCAATAATGGCAAAACTAACCAATATCTTGTTTATGGAAAAATGTGTATGTGGTAAATAAATATGGCAGTGACTTGTACGCTATTCAAGGATGTGTTTATTTCTCAGTAGAGGAGGACAGGGTTATTTGGAGAGGATGAGTTCCGGTTACTAGCAGTACTCTATTTACCTTTAGAACAAAATGTTCATTTGTTTTAGCTTGTTTTTTTCTTTTGAGATGGAGTCTTGCTCTGTCACCCAGGCTGAAGTGCAATTAAGTTTTAGCATTTTTTTTTTTTTTCCTTTTGAGATGGAGTCTCGCTCTGTCACCCAGGCTGGAGTGCAATGGCGTGATCTCAGCTCACTGCAACCTCTGCCTCCTGGGTTCAAGCAATTATCTGCCTCAGCCTCCTTCCTGAGCAGCTGGGATTACAGGTGTCTGCCACCATGCCAGGCTAATTTTTTTTGTATTTTCAGTAAAGACAGGGTTGGTTGTCATCTTGACCAGGCTGGTTGTCAACTCTTGACCTTGTGACCCACCCACCTGGACCTCCCAAATTGGTTTGTTTTTTTTTTTTTTTTTTTGGAGATGGAGTTTTGCTCGTCACCCAGGTTGGAGTACAGTGGCACCATCTCAGCTCACTGCAACTTCTGCCTCCCAAGTTCAAGCAATTCTCCTGCCTCAGACTCCTGAGTAGCTAGGATTACAGGTGCCTGCCACCAAGACCGGCTATTTTTTTGTATTTTTTGTAGAGACGGGGGTTTCACCATGTTGGCCAGGCTGGTCTTGAACTCCTGATCTCAGTGATCCACCCACCTCCGCCTCCCAAAGTGCTAGGATTACAGGCATGAGCCACAGCGCCCAGCCTAGCTTTAGCATTTAAAAATATTTACATTCAAATGCAGTCTTTTGTATGTAGAACTTATTTCCTGATCTTTTTATATGGAAAGAAAAAAAGGCTCTTTGAGAAGATTAATAAAATGGACACCTCTAACATGTTGAATCAGGAAAATTTTAATGAGGAAAGAAGTTCTCCTCCAGATGAGGAAAGAAAATCATTTTAATGAGGAAAGAAGTTCTCCTCTTGATGAGGAGAAAATAAAATATTAAAAGGTATAAACAGCTGTGTGCATTTACACTTCAGAATCTCGGGAAAATGGAAAGTGTCTGGAGAAACAGACACTTTAAAAAGTTCACTCAAGAATAGGTAGAAAACCTCAATAGAGAAGCTACTGTGAAAAACTCTGAAAAATTTATCAAAGAATTACTTTACAGAAACTCCTATGCCAGGTAGTTTTGGGATTCCATTTTCAAGCTTTCAAGAGAACTAAAATCTTCATGCTATCAAAATGGTTTCTAGGCATAGAATAATACGAACGCATTCTTTATGTTGTAAATCCAACATAATCCTGATTCTGAAATGTGAAAAGAGGGAAGAGAAATCTGTAGTAAAATTTGAAAGAGATACAAAAATCATTGATTATATATTACCAGACCAAATTCAGCAACAAAATCAAAAGAATTATTTACAATGGCCAAGTAGGACTTATCCAAGAAATGCAAGGATCATTTATAAAGAGATCTATTAATGCAACATTTTACATTCATATATATATATATATATATATATATATATATATATGGAGAAAGAGAGAGAGAGAGAGAGAGAGAGAGGGGAGTCTTGCTCTGTCACCCAGGCTGGAGTGCAGTGGCATGATCTCAACTCACTGCAGCCTCTGCCTCCGGGGTTCAAGGAATTCTCCTGCCTCAGCCTCCTGAGTAGCTGGGATTACAGGTGCATGCCACCACACCTGGCTAATTTTTTTTTTATTTTTAGTAGAGATGGCATTTCACCATGTTGGTCAGGCTGGTCTCAAACTCCTGACTGCCCACTCATGATCTGCCCACCTCAGCCTCCCAAAGTGCTGGGATTACAGGCATGAGCCACCATACCCAGTCAACATTTTACATAAATATTTTAAGGAAAAAAATAGGAATTATAATTTTAGTAGGGGAAGAAAAGACGGTCAATAAAACTGTCAATTCAAACTACATTCTATAATCCCAAAGTTTGTTTTCTGGGAAAATTTAGGAATGGATTTTTTTTTTTTTTTAGCCTAGTAAGACTTTCTCTCTCAAGTCAACATTATTCTTAACAGTGAAAAACTAAAGAGAATTTCTGTTAAAACCAGAGGCAAAAGCAAGCAAATAAGATGCCCACGGTCATCTTTATCACATATTGCATTGTTCTGAAAATTATGAGTAATGTAATTAGTATGAAACCTGAAAAAGAGATGTGATTATCGAAAAGGTAAAAAATGTGATATTGCATAATTCAATTATGTTCTTATAAAACTCCAAAGAATCCATTTTAAAACCATATATCTTTTAACTTCATAGAAGCATTTTTAAAATCTATATGTTTTATATATATCAATAATAATCTATGCTAAAATGACAAGCCATTCTAGAATGGTAACCAACACATAAAATTCTGAAAAAAAACCTCTTTGAAAAATAAGTAAAATTTATGGGATATACCCAAAAATTTGCTGAAAAACAACAACTATTTTCAATATACAGGCAAAAATATTCATGAGAAAAATTATACATTAATTCTTCTAGAATTTATGAGTTTAATGAAATCTCAAATTCTTAATGGAATTTGCCTGGAACTTCATTATTGGATTTTTAAGTTCACCTGAGGGAAAAAGCAATAATAATAAAAACAAAACAACGTCATGAGAAAACAGCTGAGAACTTTTTAAAAAGAGGGATCAGGAGATAATTTTCCCACAAAAAATTTATAGACAAAAACATAGGACATCAAAATTGTGCGACAGAGCAAAAGAAGAAAGGTCAGTAGAGGGGAGTTGGAGTGAAATAAGAGTGGGCTGGGGAGGTGGCAGCAGAGATAAAGAGGTGAGGGTTAGAGAGGGGAAGGTTAGAGATAGGCTTCAGCACTGGTTCATAACTGAACGACATGGGAAGCCTCACAAAACAATGAGGAAGCAATAGTTCTTAAATATATTTTAATGGAGAAATTCAGTAGGGGGTGAAGGGAATAAAATTGCGGTCTCAACGGAATTACTAAAAGCAAATTCTGTGCTGATAAAGAGTTAGAACTAAAGACAAACAAGCAAATATACAAACCCAGAAATCTAGGAGCAGCCATATGGGTAAGCGTCCAACTGTCTTGGGTCAGCCAGGATGTCTCCATCAGACCTTGCCCATCCTCCTCCCCAGCCCCAGCCACTGCCAAGTCCAATGGGACCCAGCGCTGAAGACCATCTCCAACCTACCCCACCTCCATCTCTGCCTTCACCTCACCAGCTCAAAATGCTCTCCATTTGCCCATCTGGGACCCGGTGGTGAAGCCTCTCTCTAGCACTCCCCACTTCTCCATCTCTGCTACCACCTCCCAGGCCCCAGTTACTCTCCCCTGAACCACCTGGGACTCAGTGCTGAAGCCTATCTTAACGTTTCCCACTTCTCCATCTCTGCTACCACCTCACTACTTCCGGCCACGTTAACCTGGCCCACCTGGGACCTAGCACTAAGGCCCATCTCTAACCTTCCCCACCTACCTAGCCCTGGCCACCATCTCCTGGACCACTGCAGTCCTCTCCAGGGATTTTCTGGTTTTGCATCCTTCCCATCCTTTCTCCACCCAGCAGCCCATGTGCCCCTCATAACACACAACTCTCTGTATTATTCCCATTTACCTCCCTTCCTGACCATTCAGTGCACTCACAATTAATCCCAAAATGCAACACCTGTGCTGCCTCATTCCTCTCTGCCTCTCCACTCCCTGTGTCACTGTTTCCTCTCTACAACTCTGCTGCTCCAGCTACACTGCCTTCCATCAGTTTCTCAAACGCAAGAAGCTTGGAAAGAAAACAAAAATGCCCAATGAAAGAACTAGCTAAGACAAAAAAAAATGACAGATTTGATCACCTGAAACTTTAAACCCTCTCTACATAAAAATCATCATTAAGATAATGAAAGATGAACTGGAGGGAAAGATTTGCAACAAACAACTAGAGAAGGGTTCAGAAACATTTAACAAGGCTCTCCAAATTAGCAAGATATGAACCAAGAGTCCAACTGGAGTCTGGGTTGGAATATGCACAGGCAATTCGACAAATAATGGTTAAGACAGATGAATGTGTGAAAGATTTTTATCTTTAGCCAAAGAAATGAAAGGTTGCACTATAACAGCATTTTTTTTTACCTATTATTTTAGTAAATATGTATTTTTCCTTTACATAATGCTGTTTTGAGTTTTAACTTTTTGAGATGGAGTCTCGCTTACATAAAGTATGCAAATATTCAGCTTTTACATTTTTGTAAAAGTACTTTTTTATGTTTTACATAGATTTTACATTCATGGAGTCACACTCAGATCAAGGTACAGAACATTTAAGCCTCCCAGAAGCTTCTATTGTCCTCCTAGGATATTAACTTCTTAGTTAATATTCTCCTCACAAGAAGTAACCATTATTCTGATTTCTATCTCCATAGATTCATCCTTCCTGTTCTTGAAGCTGATAAAAAAAGAAATTGTACAGAATGTACCTTTTCTGTATCTGTCTCCTTTGGCTCAACATACCTTGTGGCGGCTATCATCAGTATTGGTTTTGCTGTTTTCTTTTAAAAACTGCTGTGTGGTGCCTCATCGTAGGAAACACTACAATGGATCTCTTTATTCCCTGGTTGATGAACATTAGGGTTGTTTCCAGGATGGGTCTAGTATGAATAGTTCTGCCATGAACTATTTTTGTATATACACTTTGGTGGGCATATATATTTATTTCTCTTAGCTATAAACCTTGGAGTAGATTTCCCGGGTTATAGATTAGACAGGGATTTAGCTTTACTAGATACTGTTGAATAGTTTTTTCAGTTATTACACCAAGAATTGATGTTCCAGCCTATCAAAATGAAGTCTGATAGAGAAAAATAGAATGCTCCTTTCTTCCTTCCTTCCATTTCTCCTTATCTCCTCTCTTCTGCCGCTTAATCTGCCCTCTCTACCTTTTCCCATTCCAATCCCTTTCCCTCCTCCTCCCACACCATTTTAGACCACTTAAAGCTGGAAGATGCTTCTGGCCTAAGCAAGCCCATAAACTAGATTCTGAACTCCTTGCATCAGCAACTTCCTAATTAGAGGCACAATCTGTGGTTAAGGAAAGTGTCCACCAGCCTAATGTGCCTCACAGAGATGCACTTCTGCTGGTAATTACCTCCAGCTTCCAGTTAGCAGAAGGACAAGAACATCTGTAATAAGAGTGATGAGAAAGCCCTTGCACAGGGTCCTCTGGGTCTGAAACAGAGAGCAGGGAGCCAGAACCTGTGTTTGTTTAGTGGGCCATCCTTTACTCTCTGATAGAAGGAAGAGTGTGCAGCTCCTTGGCAACTCCTGTCACCTGTCTGTTGTCCAAAGGAGATGACTTTGTTTCTACTTCTAGAGCTGGGCAGGTCTCTATCCAGTGTTCCTTATTTAAATAGGAGAAAATGCAGTGTGGAGCATAGATTTCTAAACATAAACACTGAGGCATGTTGCAAAGTTAGTTACCTCCCAATAATTAAAGAAACAAAGTGTCCAGATGATTGCCTTTTCCAATAGAAATAAGATTCAAGTTGTATTAGTCCGTTCCCACACTGCTATGAAGAACTACCTGAAACTGGGTAATTTGTGAAGAAAAGAGGTTTAATTGACTCACAATTCTGCAGGCTATACGGAAGGAATGACTGGGAAGGCCTCAGGAGACTTACAATCATGGCAGAAGGCAAAGGGGAAATGTGGGGTTGGAGACCTCACATAGAGTCCCCACTGGGGCACTGCTTAGTGGAGCTGTGAGGCAAAGCAGTACATCCTGCATGGTGGGAGCAGAAGGAAGAGAGAGAAGGGGAAGTTGCTACACACTTTTAAACAACCATGTCTCATGGGAACTCACTCACTATCATGAGAACAGCAAGGGGGAAATCTGCCCCCATGATCCAATCACCTCTCACCAGGTCCCTCCACTAACACTGGGGATTACAATTCAACATGAGATTTCAGTGGGAACACAGAGACAAACCATATTATTCCATCCCTGGCCCCTCCCAAATCTCACGTCCTTCTCACATTTCAAAACACAATCATGCCTTATTCAGGCATTAATTCAAAAGTCCAAGTCCAGTCTCATCTGAGACAAGGCAAATCCCTTCCACCTATGAGCCTGAACAATCAAAACAAGCTAGTTACTTCCAAGACTCAATGGGGGTACAGGCATTGGGTAAATGCCCCCATTCTAAAAGGGAGAACTTGGCCAAATAAACAGCCTACAGGCACCATGCAAGTCCAAAACCCACAGGGCAGTCATTAAATCTTAAAGTTCCAAAATAATCTCCCTGACTCCATTTCTTACATCCAGACCACACTGATGAATGGGATGGGCTCCCAAGGCATTGGGCAGCTCCACCCCTGTGGCTCTGCAGAGTACAACACATCCTGTAGTAGCCACAGCTGCTTTCACAGGCAGGCACTGAGTGCCTATGGCTTTTCCAGGTGCATGGTGCAAGCTGTTGGTGGATATACAATTCTGGGGTCTGGAAAATGGTGGCCCTCTTCTCACAGCTCTACTAAACAGTGCCCCAGTGGGGACTCTATGTGAGGGCTCCAACCCTATATTTCCCCTCTGCACTGCCCTAGTAGAGGTTCTCCATGAGGGCTCTGCCCCTGCAACAGACTTCTGCTGGGCACCCATGTATTTTCATACATTCTTTGAAATCTAGGCAGAGGCTTCCGAGCCTCAACTCTAGACTTCTGCACACCCACACGGCCAACACCACATGGAAGCCACCAAAGCTTGGGGCCTGCACCCCCTGAAACAATGGCCTGAGCTATATATTGGCCCGAGCTATACATTGGCCCCTTTTAGCCACAGCTGGAACTAAAGTGGCTGGGACAGAGGGCGCCATGTCCCAAGGCTGCAAAGAGCAGTAGGTCCCTGGTCCTGGCCCATGAAACCATTTTTTCCCTCCTAAGCCTCCAGGCTTGTGATGGGAGGGGCTGCCATGAAGGTCTTGGAAATACCCTGGAGGTATATTCCCCATTATCTTAGCTGTTAACATTCAGCTCTTCTTTACTTATGCAGATTTTTGCAGCCTTGAATTTCTCCCCAGAAAATAGGTTTTTCTTTTCTGCTGAATGGGCAGGCTGCAAATTTTCCAAACTTTTATGTTCTGCTTCCCTTTTAAATATAAATTCTAGTCTTCTGTCATTTATTCGTTTATGCAAGTGAGTGTAAGCTTTTACAAGCAGCCAGGCCACATCTTGAATGCTTGCTGCTTAGAAATTTCTTGTGCCAGATACCCTAAATCATCTCTCTCAAGTTGAAAGTTCCACAAATCTCTAGGGCAGGGACAAAATGCTGCCAGTCTCTTTGCTAAAGCAGAGCATGAGTAACTTTTGCTCCAGTTCCCCATAAGTTCCTCATCTCCATCTGAGACCTCCTAAGCCTGAACTTCACTGTCCATATCACTATCAGCATTTTGGTCACAACCATTCAACAAGTCTCTAGGAAGTTCCAAATTTTCCCTCATCTTCCTATCTTCTTTTGATTCCTCCAAGCTGTTCCAACGTCTGCCCATTACCCGGTTCCAAAGTCGCTTCCACATTTTCAGGTTTCTTTATAGCACTGCCCCACTTCTCTGATACCAATTTTCCATATTAGATCGTTCTCACACTACCATACAGAACTACCTGAGACTGGGTAATTTACAAAGGAAAGAGGTTTAATTGACTCACAGCTCTACAGGCAGTACAGGAAGTGTGGCAGGGAGGCCTCAGGAAACTGGTAATTATGGCAGAAGGCAAAGGAGAAGCCAGCACATCTTACCATGGCACAGCAGGAGAGAGCAGAAGGGAAGTGCTACACACTTTGAAACAAACAGATCTCATAAGAACTCACTATCACAAGAACAGCAAGGGGAAAATCTTCCCCCATAATACAATCACCTCCCACCAGGTACCTCCCCCAGCACTGGGGATTACAACTCAACATGAGATTTGGAGGGGGGGACACAGAGCCAAACCATATCACAAGTCTTATCTTATAATAATATTATACTCATTTACAATTAAATAGTCACATATTTAACTCTCTCTTCAGCACCTACGCTGTGCCAGGAAATGGGGATTGAGGACCAAAGTTAAAGTGGACCCTGGTGTTGTTCAGTATTAATCAAATGATCACTCAACTATTTGCTTAGTAACTGTGTTGGGCAGGAGTGCAGATAGGAGGAAGAAGTGAGAATTAAGAAGACATGGATGTGCCATCCCAAAATATGCTGAATTGGTGTCTTGGTTATTCCAAGATGAAAACACTGGAGAAATTACAGTTTCAGAAAAGGAGAGCCGATCTGTCCTTTTCTACATGTAGCAAGCCATAAATATTACTCCGGGAGGGACACTTTGCCCATACCAGGGTGAGAAAATAGCCCTCATCACCAGAAGACTGGAAGTTCAGGATGCAATGGGCCAGAATCAACTTCCTCCTAAGTAACACGTATTTTCCACTAGTTTTACACCCTTTTATGTCCCCTAGTGGCTCCCCTAGAACTTACTGTTCCTAGCCAGATACTCTTTGTCATGTCATTTCTTCACAAATTTACTTTTTGTCTAAAATGTATAAAAGCATCTTTCTTGGCCATTTTGTTGAACTTCACTCTCTTATGCAGTGCCCCATGTACATGTAAATATAATAAACTTTGTTAATTCTCTGTTAATCTGTCTGGTGTCAACTTGGTTCCTAGACCCAGCTGAAGAGCTAACGTAAGAACTAAGGAGGGTTGGAGGTGATCTCTCCTTCCCCTACAAACTGCAGAATGAGGGAGTGATGTGGTGGGGAAGGCTATTCGATGGATCAGATAGCCTAGGATGAGGCTGTTTTGGATTCGATGAGAAAGGGGAAGAATTACAATAGGGCACCAGAAATCATGAATCTACCTGGAAGCTCCCACTCAAACATTGTAGGTATGTGAAAGTTTTTTCTAGTTTCATTTGTTGGATTAAAAAAGAGAGAGAGAGAAACAGAGTCTAGCAGCAAGTTTTTGTGTGTGTTTTTGTTTTTGTTGGCATTCTATGTATCATGCACTGCTCTAAAACTAAAGGTATTTTTCTCATTTAACCTTCACACTCATTTTTGATGTAATTTTATATTCCCCATTGTACAGACATGGAAACTGAGGCAAAAACAGTTAAGTAAACTTCACAAGGTCACCCCACTAGTGACAGAGAAGCCAAGGATGCAAAGGATTCCTGTGTTTTGTGGAAGCAGCGGCCATCATTTATCTTGGACCTTACCTCTGGCAGCAAATCTACTATTAGCCCAGGGAGTTCCTGTCAGGCCTCTGAGCCCAAGCCAAGCCATCACATCCCCAGTGACTTGCATATATATGCCCAGATGGCCTGAAGTAACTGAAGAATCACAAAAGTGAGAATGCCCTGCCCCGCCTTAACTGATGACATCCCACCACAAAAGAAGTGAAAATGGCCGGTTCTTGCCTTAAGTGATGACATTACCTTGTGAAAGTCCTTTTCCTTGCTCCTTCTGGCTCAAAAAGCTCCCTCACTGAGCACCTTGTGACCCCCACTCCTGCCCGCCAGAGAACAACCCCCCTTTGACTGTAGTTTTCCTTTACCTACCCAAATCCTATAAAATGGCCCCACCCTTATCTCCCTTCACTGACTCTTTTCGGACTCAGCCCACCTGCACCCGGGTGATTAAAAAGATTTATTGCTCACACAAAGCCTGTTTGGTGGTCTCTTCACACGGACACACATGACATTTTTGTGCCGTGACTCGGATTGGGGGACCTCCCTTCAGAGATCAATCCCCTGTCCTCCTGCTCTTTGCTCCATGAGAAAGATCCACCTACAACCTCTGGTCCTCAGACCAACCAGCCCAAGTTACATCTCACCAATTTTAAATTGGGTAAGTGGCCCCTTTTTACTCTTTTCTCCAACCTCTCTCACTATCCCTCAACGTCTTTCTCCTTTCAATCTTGGCACTACCCTTCAATCTCTCCCTTCTCTTAATTTCAATTCCTTTCATTTTCTGGTAGAGACAAAGGAGACACGTTTCATCCGTGGACCCAAAACTCCGGCACCAGTCATGGACTTGGGAAGGCAGCCTTCCCTTGGTGTTTAATCATTGCAGGGACACCTCTCTGATTACTCATCCATGTTTCAGAGGTGTCTGACCATCCTGCAGGGATGCCTGCCTCAGTCCTTCACCCTTAGCGGCAAGTCCCACTTTTCTGGGGGAGGGGCAAGAACCCCGACCCCTTCTCTCCTTGTCTCTACCCCTTCTCTGCTTTTCTAGGGGGGCAAGAACCTCCCAACCCCTTATTTACACGCCCCAACCTCTTATCTTTACACCCCAACCCCTTATTTCCATGCCCTGACCCCTTTCCCACTTTTCTGAAGGGCAAGAACCCCCAAATTCCTTCTCTCCGTGTCTCTACTGTCTTTTCTCTGGGTTTGCCTCCTTCACTATGGGCAACCTTCCACCCTCCATTCCTCCTTCTTCTTCCTTAGCCTGTGTTCTCAAGAACTTAAAACCTCTTCAACTCACACCTGACCTAAAATCTAAATGCCTTATTTTCTTCTACAATGCCGCTCGACCCCAATACAAACTCTACAGCAGTTCCAAATAGCCAGAAAACGGCACTTTTGATTTTTCCATCCTACAAGATCTAAATAATTCTTATCATGAAATGGGTAAACGGTCTGAGGTCCCTGATGTCCAGGCATTCTTTTACACATCGATCCCTCCCTAGTCTCTGTTCCCAATGCAACTCATCCCAAATCTTCCTTCTTTCCCTCCTGCCTGTCCCCTCAGGCCCAACCCCAAGTGTTGCTGAGTCTTTCTAATCATCCTTTTCTACAGACCCATCTGACCTCTGCCCTCCTCCCCAGGCCAAGCTAGGTCCCAATTTTCCTCAACCTTCGCTCGCCCACCCTGTAATCCTTTAATCGCTTCCCCTCCTCACAACCAGGCTGGCTTACAGTTTTGTTCCTCGTCTAGCCCTCCCCCACCTGCCCAGCAATTTCCTCTTAAAAAAGTGGCTAGAGCTAAAGGCATAGTCAAGGTTAATGCTTCTTTTTCTTTATCTGACCTCTCCCAAATCAGTTGCATTTAGGCTCTTTTTCATCAAATATGAAAAACCCAGCCCAGTTCATGGCCCGTTTAGCAGCAACTCTGAGACGCTTTTCAGCCCTAGACCCTGAAAGGTCAGAAGGCCGACTTATTCTCAAGATGCATTTTATTTTATTACCCAATCTGCTCCTGACATTAAAAACCCCCAAAATTAAATTCCAGCCCTCAAACCCCACAACAGGACTTAATGAACCTTGCCTTCAAGGTGTACAATAATAGAGTAGAGGCAGCCAAGTGGCAACTTATTTCTGAGTTGCAATTCCTTGCCTCCACTGTGAGACAAACCCCAGCCACATCTCCAGCACACAACTCCAAATGCCTGAACTGCAGCTGCCAGGGGTTCCTCCAGAACCTCCTCCCCCAAGAGCTTGCTACAAGTGTTGGAAATGTGGCCACTGAGCCAAGGAATGCCCACAGCCAGGGATTCCTCCTAAGCTGTGTCCCATCTGTGCAGGACCCCACTGGAAATTGGACTGTCCAACTCGCCTGGCAGCCACTCCCAGAGCCCCTGGAGCTCTGGCCCAAGGCTCTCTGACTGACTCCTTTCCAGACCTTCTCGGCTTAGCAGCTGAAGACTGATGCTGCCCCATCGCCTCGAAAGCCTCCTTCCCTGGACCATCACAGACACTTTGGGTAACTCTAACAGTGGAGGGTAAGTCCATCCCCTTCTTAATCAATACGGAGGTTACTCACTCCACATTACCTTCTTTTCAAGGGCCTGTTTCCCTTGCCTCCATAACTGTTGTGGGTATTGATGGCCAGTCTTCTAAACCTCTTAAAACTCCCCAACTCTGGTGCCAACTTGGACAACATTCTTTTATGCACTCCTTTTTAGTGATCCCCCCCTGCCCAGTTCCCTTATTAGGCCAAGACATTTTAACTAAATTATCTGCTTCCCTGACTATTCCTGGACTACAGCCACATCTCATTGCCGCCCTTCTCCCCAACCCAAAGCCAACTTTGCATCTTCCTCTCGTATCCCGCCACCTTAACCCACAAGTATGGGACATCTCTACTCCTTTCCTGGCAACCGATCACATGCCCATTACTATCCCATTAAAACCTAATCACCTTTACCCCGCTCAATGCCAATATCCCATCCCACAGCACGCTTTAAAAGGATTAAAGCCTGTTATCACTTGCCTGCTACAGCATGGGCTTTTAAAACCTACAAACTCTCCTTACAATTCCCCCATTTTACCTGTCCACAAACCGGACAAGTCTTGCAGATTAGTTCAGGATCTGCACCTTATCAACCAAATTGTTTTGCCTCTCCACCCTGTGGTGCCCAACCCGTACACTCTTTTGTCCTCAATACCTTCCTCCACAACTAACTATTCCATTCTTGATCTTAAAGATGCTTTTTTCACTATTCCCCTGCACCCCTCATCCCAGCCTCTCTTTGCTTTCACCTGGACTGACCCTGACACCCATCAGTCCCAGCAGCTTACCTGGGCTGTGCTGCCACAAGGTTTCAGGGACAGCCCTCATTACTTCAGCCAAGCTCTTTCTCATGATTTACTTTCTTTCCACCCCTCCGCTTCTCACCTTATTCAATATATTGATAACTTCTTCTTTGTAGCCCCTCCTTTGAATCTTCTCAACAAGACACACTTCTGCTCCTTCAGCATTTATTCTCCAGAGGATATCTGGTATCCCCCTCCAAAGCTCAAATTTCTTCACCATCCATCACCTATCTCAGCATAATTCTTCATAAAAAAACACACATGCTCTCCCTGCTGATTGTGTCCGATTGACTTCTCAAACCCCAACCTCTTCTACAAAACAACAACTCCTTTCCTTCCTGGGCATGGTTGGATACTTTTGCCTTTGGATACCTGGTTTTGCCATCCTAACAAAACTGTTATATAAACTCACAAAAGGAAACCTAGCTGACCCCATAGATCCTAAATCCTTTCCCCACTCCTTTTTCCATTCCTTGAAGACAGTTTTAGAGACTGCTCCCACACTAGTTCTCCCTGACTCATCCCAACCATTTTCATTACACACAGGCAAAGTGCAGGGCTGTGCAGTCAGAATTCTTACACAAGGACCGGGACTGTGCCCTGTAGCCTTTTTGTCCAAACAACTTGACCTTACTGTTTCAGGCTGGCCATCATGTCTCTGTGCAGCGACTGCTGCCGCCCTAATACTTTTAGAGGCCCTCAAAATCACAAACTATGCTCAACTCACTCTCTACAGCTCTCATAATTCCCACAATCTATTTTCCTCCTCACACCTGACGCATATACTTTCTGCTCCCCAGCTCCTTCAGCTGTACTCACTCTTTGCTGAGTCTCCCACAATTACCATTGTTCCTGGCCCAGACTTCAATCCGGTCTCCCACATTATTCCGGATACCACACCCGACCCTCATGACTGCATCTCTCTGATCCACCTGATGTTCACCCCATTTCCCCACATTTCCTTCTTCCCTGTTTCTCACCCTGATCACACTTGTTTTATTGATGGCAGTTCCACCAGGCCTAATCGCCACTCACCAGCAAAGGCAGGATATGCAATAGTATCTTCCACATCTGTTATTGAGGCTACTGCTCTGCCCCTCTCCACTACCTCTCAGCAAGCCAAACCAGTTGCCTTAACTCGGGCCCTCACTCTTGCAAAAGGACTACACGTCAATATTTATACTGACTCTAAATATGCCTTCCATATTCTGCACCACCATGCGGTCATATGGGCTGAAAGAGGTTTCCACACTACACAAGGGTCCTCCATCATTAATGCCTCTTTAATAAAAACTCTGCTCAAAGCCGTTTTACTTCCAAAGGAAGCTGGAGTTATTCACTGCAAGGGGCATCAAAAGGCATCAGATCCCATTGCTCTAGGCAACGCTTATGCTGATAAGGTGGCTAGACAAGCAGCTAGCTCTCCAACTTCTATCCCTAACGGCCAGTTTTTCTCCTTCACGTCGGTCACTCCCACCTGCTCCCCCACTGAAACTTCCACCTATCAATCTCTTCCCACACAAGGCAAATGGTTCTTAGACCAAAGAACATATCTCCTTCCAGCCTCACAGGCCCATTCTATTCTGTCATCATTTCATAACCTCTTCCATGTAGGTTACAAGCCGCTAGCCTGTCTCTGAGAACCTCTCATTTCCTTTCCATCATGGAAATCTATCCTCAAGGAGATCAATTCTCAGTGTTCCATCTTCTATTCTACCCCTCAGGGATTGTTCAGGCCCCCTCCCTTTCCTACACATCAAGCTCGGGGATTTGCCCCTGCCTAGGACTGGCAAATTGACTTTACTCACACGCCCCGAGTCACAAAACTAAAATCTCTCTTAGTCTGGGTAGACACTTTCACTGGATGGGCAGAGGCCTTTCCCACAGGGTCTGAAAAGGCCACCACGGTCATTTCTTCCCTTCTGTCAGACATAATTCCTCCGTTTGGCCTTCCCACCACTATACAGTCTGATAACGGACCAGCCTTTACTAGTCACATCACCCAAGCAGTTTCTCAGGCTCTTGGTATTCAGTGGAACCTTCCTATCCCATATATCCTCAACCTTCAGGAAAGGTAGAACAGACTAATGGTCTTTTAAAGACACACCTCACCAAGTTCAGCCTCCAACTTAAAAAGCATTGGACAGTACATTTACCTCTTACCCTTCTCAGAATTAGAGCCTGTCCTCGAGATGCTACAGGGTACAGTCCATTTGAACTTTTATATGGACGCACTGTCTTACTCGGCCCCAAACTCATCCCAGACACCAGCCCTCTAGGCGACTATCTTCCAGTCCCCCAGCAGGCTAGACAGGAAATTCGACAGGCTGCTAATCTTCTCTTGCCTACTCCAGATTCCCAGCCATATGAAGACACCCTAGTTGGATGATCAGTTCTTGTTAAGAATCTGACCCCTCAAACTCTACAACCTCGATGGACCGGACCCTACTTAGTCATCTATAATACCCCGACTGCTGTCCACCTGCAGGATCCTCCCCACTGGGTTCACCGTTCCAGAATAAAGCTGTGCCCATCAGACAGCCAGCTTAATCCCTCCTCGTCCTCCTGGAAGTCGCAAGTACTCTCCCCTACTTCTCTTAAACTCACTCGTAATTCTGAAGAACAGTAATAACCCTTATGAGCCTAATACATCCCTTCATTCTATTAGGTCTGTTTGTCCTTACCCTACTTTTTGCAACAGGGCTTTATGAAGTCACCCCCACCATTGGACCGAGCCCCAAAAACTAGTCATCCCTACTATCTTCTGTCTAGTCATACTCCTATTCGCCGTTCTCAACTACTTGTAAATGCCCTACTCTTGTTTACACTGCCGGTTTACACTATTTCTTCAAGCCATCACAGCTGGTATCTCTTGGTGCTATCCCCAAACCACCACTCTTAACTCCCTCTTAGAGTGGATAGATGATCTTTGCTGGCAGGGCACCCCCCAATACTTCCGCCCTGATGAAGTTCTATTCTTTACTTTTACACTCACTCTTATTCTCATTCCCATCCTTATGCCACCCTCTACCTCTCCCCAGCTATCTCCACCACACTATCAACCTTACCCGTTCTCTCCTAGCCGCTTCTAATCCCTCCTTAGCAAACAACTGCTGGCTTTGCATTTCCCTTTCTTCCAGCGCCTACACAGCTGTCCCCGCCTTACAGACAGACTGGGCAACATCTCCTGTCTCCTTACACCTCCAAACTTCCTTTAACAGCCCTCACCTTTACCCTCCTGAAGAACTCATTTACTTTCCAGACAGGTCCAGCAAGACTTCCCCAGACATTTCACATCAGCAAGCTGCCGCCCTCCTCCGCACTTATTTAAAAAACCTTTCTCCTTATATTAACTCTACTCCTCCCATATTTGGACCTCTCACAACACAAACTACCATTCCTGTGGCCGCTCCTTTATGTATCTCTCGGCAAAGACCCACTGAAATTCCCCTAGGTAATCTTTCACCTTTTCTCGATGTTCCTTTACTCTTCATCTCCAAAGCCCAACTACACACATCACTGAAACAACTGGAGCCTTCCAGCTCCATATTACAGACAAGCCCTCTATCAATACTGACAAACTTAAAAACGTTAGCAGTAATTATTGCTTAGGAAGACACTTACCCTGTATTTCACTCCATCCCTGGCTACCTTCCCCTTGCTTGTCAGACTCTCCTCCCAGGCCCTCTTCTTGTTTACTTTTACCCAGCCCCGAAAATAATAGTGAAAGGTGGCTCGTAGATACTCAACATTTTCTCATACACCATGAAAATCGAACCTTCCCCCTCTATGCAGTTACCTCATCAGTCCCAATTACAACCTCTGATGGCTGCGGCCCTAGCTGGATCCCTAGGAGTCTGGGTACAAGACACTCCTTTCAGCACTCCTTCTCACCTTTTTACTTTGCATCTCCGGTTTTGCCTCGCACAAGGTCTCTTCTTCCTCTGTGGATCCTCTGCCTACATGTGTCTACCTGCTAATTGGATAGGCACATGCATACTAGTTTCCTTACTCCCAAAATTCAATTTGCAAATGGGACCGAAGAGCTCCCTGTTCCCCTAATGACACCAACAAAACAAAAAAGAGTTATTCCACTAAATCTCTTGCTGGCCAGTTTAGGACTTTCTGCCTCCACTGTTGCTCTCAGTACTGGAATAGCAGGCATTTCAACTTCTGTCATGACCTTCCGTAACCTGTCTAATGACTTCTCTACTAGCATCACAGACATATCACAAACTTTATCAGTCCTCCAAGCCCAAGTTGACTCTTTAGCTGCAGTTGTCCTCCAAAATCGCTGAGGCCTTGACCTACTCACTGCTGAAAAAGGAGGACTCTGTATATTCTTAAATGAAGAGTGTTGTTTTTACCTAAATCAATCTGGCCTGGTATATGACAACATAAAAAACCTCAAGGATAGAGCCCCAAAACTTGCCAACCAAGCAAGTAATTACACTGAACCCCCTTGGGCACTCTCTAATTGGATGTCCTGGGTCCTCCCAATTCTTAGTCCTTTAATACCCATTTTTCTCCTTGTTTTATTTGGACCTTGTATCTTCCGTTTAGTTTCTCAATTCATCCAAAACCGTATCCAGGCCATCACCAATCATTCTATACGACAAATGTTTCTTCTAACAACCCCACAATATCACCCCTTACCACAAGATCTCCCTTCAGCTTAATCTCTCCCACTCTAGGTTCCCACGCCACCCCTAATCCTGTTTGAAAAAGCCCTGAGAAACATCGCCCATTCTCTGTCCATACTGTCCCCCAAAAATTTTAGCCGCCCCAACACTTCAACACTATTTTGTTTTTTTTTTTTATTAATATAAGAAGGCAGGAATGTCAGGCCTCTGAGCCCAAGCCAGGCCATCGTGTCCCCTGTGACTTGCACGTATATGCCCAGATGGCCTGAAGTCACTGAAGAATCACAAAAGAAGTGAAAATGCCCTGCCTCACCTTAACTGACGACATTCTACCACAAAAGAAGTGAAAATGGCCGGTCCTTGCCTTAAGTGATGTCATTACCTTGTGAAAGTCCTTTTCCTGATTCATCCTGGCTCAAAAATCTCCCCCACTGAGCACCTTGTGACCCCCACTCCTGCCCACCAGAGAACCACCCCCCTTTGACTGTAATTTTCCTTTACCTACCCAAATCCTATAAAACGGCCCCAGCCTTATCTCCCTTCGCTGACTCTCTTTTCGGACTCAGCCTGCCTGCACCCAGGTGATTAAAAAGCTTTATTGCTCACACAAAGCCTGTTTGGTGGTCTCTTCACATGGACGCGCATGACAGTTCCCACTCAGATGTAATGAAGCCAAGAGATTCCTCAGAGGATGCTTCTTTCCTGAGACCAGTTTTCGGCCCTGACCTTGTCCAGCCAACATTTTAAGAAATGTCCACCCAAAGAGCCTGCAGAAGCCCAGAAACAGCACGAGGAAGTATGTATAGTAACATGTCAGGGGAAGCCTGTGTATTCAGCACAATGTCACCCAAGGAAAACATCAGTGTAGCAAGCATAACTTTACTGCACAAAACTCAGGTTGAAAAATGTTCACGATATTTTCTTTTTCTGAATCAATTGCAATCTGGCTTCTAGGACCATGAGTGGGTAGATCATTCCTCTCCCTAAGGTCACTGGGGAGCTCAGAGAGAGAATCAGTACAGAAAATGTTGCAAGTAGCTCTGTTCTTTCTTCCCTGAAGGCCTGCTCTTCCCAGCTCCTTGTATAGCAGTGTGGGCCTCTCTCCCTGGCCCTAAAGCTCACCTTCGCCAAGAACAAAGGCCCATTCATTCTCTCCTGGGACAAGTGAAATTCATTTCTCCATTTGCTGGGTGGCAGAAGTAAAATAATACACCACTTGGTTTTTCACTGATGAGAATCAAACTAGTCTCTCTCTCTCTGTGTGTATGTGTGTATGTGTGTGTGTGTGTGTGAGAGAGAGAGAGAGAGAGAGAACAAAACACTAGAAGAGAATACTCCAAATATAAATACCAATCACTGCTATATGTTGGGATTTGGGGTTTTTCTTTCCTTCTTTATACTTTTTTCTACTTTCTTTTTTTTTTTTTAATTGACTTGTATTGCTGCCATAATCAGAAAGGAAACAAAAGGAGTTGTTTCTCTCTCTCTCTCTCTCCCCCTCCCACCCCACCCCCCCTCTTGATTTTACTCGGGCCTATATAATTGCATGATGCCTTTACTGAATACAACCTCCTGGAATTCCCCTGTACTATAAGCTGAATTTTTCTTTCCTTCTGTCTAATTGCTACTATGGGCTACTATTATTATCACCAGCTTTCCTCCTGTCTCTCCAGAAAAACAGGAGCTCACAAAATGAACCCTTTCATTTTACATTCTGCGAATAGGTCTATGGCTAATGACTCTGACCCACACCTGGAGTCCAGAATTAAAAGGGAATTTCTTGGGGCCACACGAGTCTCAATTAGGCCAAAAGGAAGGAGAGTGGCCATTGGGACAGACGTATCTTAGATGACCCCGTGCTAGCTCTGCAATTTCATCTGTTTTGACAAGAGTAATTTAGTTCTAATTACCGACAATAATTATTTCTCAGCCCACAGTGGGAAGCTGTCGGGCTTGTAGCTGTGGTTACAAGGGGCTCTATTTTGGCTGTGGTTTTGTTTGAAACAATTTGAACCCTGGGCTCTCTTTTAAGAATGGCTAAGCCTGGAGATGAAGGAGATGAAGGGGAGAAGGGGAGGAGGAATCCCAGGCAGGAGAAAAATAGCCAAGGGAAACCAGGCTGACAGAGCCTCAGGGCCAGGAGACCCAGTTCTGCCTCTAACTTGCTGTGCACATGTGGACCTCTTTAAGTCTGTTTTCCCATCTATAAAACGGCGATAACACAGGCTTGTTGTGAAGAACAGAATAGAAAATTCCAGAATAGAGGGCCTTTTTGCGCTTTGACCTCTGAGCATTCTTTCTAGCTTCCCTGGGTCACTCCACTTCCACTCCCTTCTAAGACCTTCCTCCTCCCGGATTATGGGTTCAAGTGCCTCAGCAGGCAGCCCTCACCTGGCCCAGGTGGCCCCCAGGCAGTCAGTGTGCACAGCTTCCGGCTCCTGAGTTCTCAGAGACAGAATATGTGAGTGAGCCTTCTGTTACCAGAGCCAGTGGAAACTGTATACCTACCAAGGGGAGGCCACACAAGGAAACCGAAATATCAAGTTTTCTTACATTAAAAAAAATGTTAATTCACAATAATTGTGTATATTTGTGGAGTACAATGTAATGCTTTGATCTAGTTACACATTATAGAAAGATTCAATCAACCTAATTAACATATCCATTGCCTCACCAATTATTTGTGGTGTGAACATTAAACATCTATTTAGCACTATTATTATTAACTGTGGTCAACTTGCCATGCCATAAATCACTGAAAGTTACTCCTCCAGTCTAACTGAAGCTTTGTGCCTTTTAATGAACATCTTCCCTTTCTCCATCTTTCCCCCTACCCAGCCTCTGGTTACCACCTGTCTACTCTGTTTCTATGAGATTGACTGTTTTTTGGTTTTTTTTTTAACTTAGGACTCAAACTATATTCATTCAGCGTAGGAAAACTGACCACCTCATGCTCGTTGGAAGGTCTTTTTTACAAAGCATGAGTACAAATTAATCATTGTGTCACAGATGCACTATTTTAGACATGATCTTCTAAAACAGATCCACAGGATGGGGGTAGGGGAGTAGCTACAAGGCTGCTTGGGTATTCACATGATGAAATCCTAATTAATTCCCTTCTGGTTCTCACAATCTCTGAGCATCATGTGGAAACCATAAGCCTCTTGATAGGCAGAGGAGGGTATTTAGGATTTGGGAGTGTAGTTCAACAAACCTGACACCACAGGGCATCGACACTTGAAGAGACTAAGTAGAGGTGACATGCTCCTGGCCTCTGTTCACGAGTTTTTTCATGCCTTACAAAAACCTGTGAGGTAGGATTATTATCCACATTTTACAGATGAGAAAACTGAGGCTTGGAGAGGTAACATAACCTCTACAACACTGCTCATCAGAGAGCAGTACAGTCAAGGTTTGCAGGAGAGCTTGAGAACTTTAAAGGCAGGCCCACCCGCCACCAGGCACAGCTCTAAGCAGGCTCGGAAGCAGCAGCTGCCGCCAGTTTCCTGGTCCTTGGATAGCAGCTTAGCCGTTTTGTTGCTGGAGACAATAGTTTCCAGGGTTGGGGTTTTTTGATTTCCTGCCTTCTTGGTTGTGGCCGAGGAAGCAGCTGCAGGGGCAAGTTGGTTCTGTGGTGTTGTTCTGGGGTTTCTGAGCCACAAGTTGATAGCCTTTCTTCTAACCTTTCCAAAGGTTTTGAAAGACCCCAATGCTCTGTTTAAACATACTTCTTGTTAAAAACATCTAAAGCTGTTTCTGTTAACTGCAACTGATTCCCGATTGGTCAACTCCCAACTTCACCTCCCATATACATCCTTCTCTTTCTCAGGAAGATGAGGAAAGGAAATACCCAAAGTGACTAAGCACAAAGCAGAACTCTTTCCTGGGGTTTATTTTCATTTCTTTTTCCCACCGAGTTCCATTTTCTCACCATGGGATAGCTGTGACTTGGATGAGTTTGGGGCTGTTGATTTTACCTCTTCCTTCTTCTGATTTGCTGCAGGATTGCTCACGGCACACATTTATTTAAGGAGCAGGAAGCAGCTTTCTTAGGTACCTTCTAATTATAAATTAGCATCGAGGAAGTCCTTGCACATTTACTAAGGGCTTAGCAAAAATATTTCATTAGCTATTCCTCCTGCTAACATTATGGGCTCTGGATAGGACCTCAGAAGTCATCTGGGGAGAGGCTACAAACACGTGAGACCTGAGTAAAGAGAAGCACATTCTAGAATCCAGAGATCGTTTTGGCCCCATCTTCATTTCCGCCCTGCTGAAGGCAGCATGATTCCCTGGACCCCTCAGGCCTAAGTTAAGCATTTCATATTTCTTTCTTAGTACTATGTAACCATGGACATTTAAGTATTCAATGCCATTGTTTCCTTGACTATGAAACTAGAAATAAAACAGTTCCTACTTTCTAAAATTGTTATAGGAATGTAATGAAATGATGTGTATACTTCACTCAGAACAGGTTCAGGCAAAAGTAAGTTCTATATAAACATTTGCTGTTACTATTATTCATTTTGTCAGGTGGATATTATTTCTGTTTTACATTTGAAGAATCTAAGGCTCAGAGAAGTGAAGTAACTTTCCTAAAGTTTCTGCTGTCACTTCCTCTCTGGCCTGACAAAATACCGGTTCTATTTTCTGGTCCAGCTTAAATTCACCCTTCTCTGTGATGGTCATGCATGCGTGTGCGCACACACACACACACTCTCCAGGTTAGATATATTTGTAATATTTCCCGTCACTCTATTTTATGTAACTTGTAAGACTCAACACATTTTGCCATATACTTTTAACAAGGGTACCAATATCTACTTCTTTAAAAATTTCAAGAGCTTAAAAGAGAGCCTTTAAGCCAGTGTTGAATGCCCCAGAGGCTACTAACACAGTGCTTTCCATATTGATTAGAATATTCATAATGTGATATAGATTTGTGGTTTATACAATCTTCACCTTGAGTCCCATCAAGTTCCTACCATCTCCCTATGAATTACACATTATTCTCCCCAACTTACAATAAAGAAACAGAAGGCAAAGGAGGGCACATCACGTAGTCTATGAGACACACAGAGCTAGGGTTTGAACCCAAGCCTGGTGCCAGAGCTCACGGCTCTTTAATATACTGCTGTACCTTCAGTAAGAAGCCTCAACAGGGAGTGGAGTGGGATGGGATGGGATGGGGTGGAGAGGCATGGAGAGGA
This sequence comes from Theropithecus gelada, assembly GCF_003255815.1. Taxonomy (NCBI): domain Eukaryota; kingdom Metazoa; phylum Chordata; class Mammalia; order Primates; family Cercopithecidae; genus Theropithecus; species Theropithecus gelada. The sequence goes on from NC_037678.1 coordinate 16,250,882, forward strand.
CTGGAGTGGTATAAAACAGATTAGAAAGAACACAGTGAGGAGAGGGAAGGAGAGAACAGCGTGTGTCGGGAGAACAGCACGCATTATCAGAGGAAAAAAGTAGGAAAAACAGTACAACTTGACCTCTGGATCACATTTTTACAATAAAGCCACTTGTCCGTTCCTTTTCTTCGAGGCAGTTCTGAGTATGAAAATGAGGGGAAAAAAAGCCAAAAGAATGTTGAGGTAAAAACAGCGCTCCTTAGAAACACAAAGGATTGTTCATCCTGTCCCAATGATGAGGGAAATGACAAGGCTGGGTGCTCCCCCTTTCAGAATGTCCTGACCCAGCAATGCTGACATCAAAACCATTGAGAGTGAGCAGATATTTCCTCTTCTTTCACCAAATGCAAAATTTATTTCTCCTTCTCTCTACCAAGCTGATAAATGACAGAACAGAAGAGGACTAGATCTACCAGGCTCAGGTCCAGCTGAAAGGGACTGGTTCCAGAGGCGAGCTTGGGCCAAGTTTCTGACAGGTCATTAATCCCAATGGGGTGGCAGGCATGGGGGACCATGCAAAAATCTGGGCCATAGTTAAGGTCAGCAGCTGGGTGCCCAGAAAGGTCGCAAGGACCCACTTCACAAGAATAGGTTTTATGTCAGGATTCCATTTTTTAATGAATTTTGTCCAGGAAAAAAAATGGGTACCCTTTCCACAGACAAAATACTGTGTCACAGCTAAGAACCAAGATACAAAGAAACATCTTGGTCACATCAACTCTTCAAAGGCCCAGACGCAAGTCTAGGAGCAAAATCTCTTGGATGCCAAGTCACTGAAACTCCTCATTGGCAGTTGTACAATCATTAGGACTGACCAGGCTGCTCTGCCGGGTAGAAGTCAAGAGGTTCCATCTACGGGTACTCTGGGCCCTCTCCCCTTGACCCGATCTGATTTCAAAGCAAGTTAAGGTCCCAGCTAAAATAATGGAAAGTATGTGTATTTTGAGTTGGAGTCTTAGAATTCCAGCCCAAAGTATGGACCCACCACCTATTCAAATGCTCCAGACTCTGAGCATTAAAAAAAACAATGATTAAACATGTGGTGTGATCAGGGACCAAGGCCACTCATTAATTCACTATTTTTCATTTATCAAACATGACAAATAAAAGATTGCTTCTGCTTTGAAGGCGTTCACACAAAACAGACATGTAAATAAATTATGTACTTTGAGTAAAGTGCCATGCCAGAGGCAAGAACATGTTACTTCGAGTTTACTGTGAAAGCTCAGAGGAGGAGCATCTTAATCAGACTTTGGAGACAGCAGGCTTCCAGGAAGAAATGAGGCTTAGCTCAAATATTATAAGATGAGTCCACTGGATAATTAAAAAGGAGACCATCTCAGAAAATATAGTTTACTCAGTATGTATTTGTGGAGATCATATCAGGTGCCACCCTGCTAAGGACCAGGATATGGCAGTAAACAAACATAGTCCCTGGTTTCATGGAAATTGCACCTACGTACCTCACACCATAGACACCATATAAACTCTCAGTTGGTATCTCTGATAGGAAGAGAAATTTGAGAGAGATTTATCTTATAGAAGCTTGTTGCAAGATGGTCAAAATGAATGAGGGTCAAAGAAAAGCCAGAATTGAGCCGGGTATGTATACAATTAATGACTTGGAGCCAAAGTCCTAGAGAACAGGATGGTGTGATAGGTAGTAGGTCAATGCTCCAAGAAGATGGTCATATGCAATAGCCACATTGCTGAGTCTTTTGGTAGGTACCAAAGCTTCATAAGAGAAGGCAATGTAGGTATAATGGAAGGTGAATCCCCAGGTATTCACTTGGAGCAGAAGAAAGATGTTAAGGAGGTGGACCATTATCTCACTTCAGCAACCAAGAGGCAGGGGTGACCCTTCAACTACAGAAGCCACCTGGTATCTTATATCAAGTACAGAGGAATAGTAGGTGCCAGGAGGTGGGAGGGAATGACAGGCCCAACCATTGGTAAGCCCCTATGAGCCACTCCATGGACTCCTGAAGACAAGGATAGTGGGATCTGGGAAGGCTGGAATCCTGAGGAGGACTCTATAGTTGGAACTGAGCCAGGATAACAGTTTTGGTGTGGCTCCGGAAATGTCATGCCACCCTGACTCAAAGGCTACCACTTATTAGCAGGGCTCCCTCTCTTTAAGATCATAACACTAGATCTCAGAATGAGATCTCTTGAAAAATGAAATGGGCAAGAAAAGAAAGTAAGACTCACCAACCAGGAAGATGCAGCTGTTGGAGGCCAGAGCTCTCCTCTTATAATGAAGGCAGGCTGGCTGCCTTCGCTAGCTGCACTCAGCTGTCCTGGAATGCCTGTTGGTGACATCACCCGTCATCTCAGCCGAAGATGCACGGCAATGCATGGCAATGCATGGTTGATCATCTTGGAAACAAAAGGGCTCCAGATATTTCTACTAGATACCAGCATCTGCCTTTCAAATGGAGTAAAGACATAGAAGCAAAACCAGTGACCAGTGTTGGGGGTAGCAAGGAACACTGTCACATACTTGGAAAGATACATGGATAAAAGGCAAATGCCTCCTCCTTTATCCAACAGCCCTTTCTCCTCTCAGTCTTCACACTCTCCCTCCCACTTTTTTTTTTTTTTTTTGAGATGGGGTCTCACTCTGTCACCAGGCTGGAGTGCAGTGACGTGATCTCAGCTGATGGCAACCTCCGCCTCCCAGGTTCAAGCAATTCTCCTGCCTCAGCCTCCCGAGTAGCTGGGACTACAGGCATGTGCCACCATGCCCAGCTAATTTTTGTATTTTTAGTAGAGACAAGATTTCACTATGTTGGCCAGGATGGTCTTGATCTCTTGACCTCATGATCTGCCCACCTCGACCTCCCAAAGTGCTGGGATTAGAGGCGTGAGTCACCACACCCGGCCCCCCACTCCTATTTCTAAACATCTTACCTCTTCCTACCACCCACGAAGGTTCTTTATCTTACCAGTCTTCACCACCAACTGCTTATATAGTGTTACGTTAGGAGGCCCCCAAAATAAACCAAGAACTTCTCACCACCATCTGCCAGGCCTTTCCCAGGGGGTGCAGGCAGAGGCCAGCATCTGTTACAGGAAAGGGGTCCTGATCCAGAACCCAAAGGGACAGTTCCTGAATCTCGTGCAAGAAAGAATTCAAGCCAAGTCCATAAAGCAAAGTGAAAACAGGTACATTAGGAAAGTGAAGGAATAAAAGAACGGCTACTCCACAGAGTAGCCTTGAGGGTGGCTGGTTGCCCATTTTTATGGTTATTTCTGGAGTGTATGCTAAACAAGGAGTGGATTATTCATGCCTCCCCTTTTCAGACCATATAGGATAACTTCCTGATGCTGTCATGGCATTTGTAAACTGTCATGGCACTGACAGGAGTATAGCAGTGAGGACGGCCATCTTGAGGAGGTCACTCTCGTTGCCATCTTGGTTTCAGTGGGTTAGAGTCGGCTTCTTTACTGCAACCTGTTTTATCAGCAAGGTCTTTATTACCTGTATCTTGTATCTCATTCTGTGACTTAAAATGCCTTAACTGTCTGGGAATGCAACCCAGCAGGTCTCAGCCTTATTTTACCTGGTTCCTATTCAAGATGGAGTTGCTCTGGTTCACACATCTCTGACATAAAGGAGTCTGGGAGAGGAAGTTGGGAGCTTCACACTCTAGTGTCAGCTTAGTATTTCTTGAAGGTACAGGGTGTTTTTTTTTTTTGAGACAGAGCCTTGCTCTGTCACCCAGGCTGGAGTGCAATGGCACAATCTTGGCTCACTGCAAGCTCAGCCTCCCGGGTTCACGCCATTCTCCTGCCTCAGCCTCCCAAGTAGCTGGGACTACTGGCGCCTGCCATCACACCCGGCTAATTTTTCCTATTTTTTTAGTACAGGCAGGGTTTCACCGTATTAGCCAGGATGGTTGCAATTTCCTTACCTCATGATCCTCCCAAAGTGCTGGGATTATAGGCGTGAGCAACCATGCCCAGCCGCGTTTTTTTTTTTCCTCTTGTTTTTTTGTTGTGGTTGTTATTGTTTACAGGGTCACTTTCAGGATATCCTGAAGGCGCATTTTAGCTGGGAAGATAATGAAGAACAAACTCAAAGGCATGATGAAAGGGAGAAAGAGAAGCAAGGGAGTGACATTTAGCCTCATTTTGTAAATGAGGAGAACTGGGGGCTCAGAGAGGTTAAATTACTCAGTAAATGTTATACAGCACAGGAGTGCAAACAAGTTATGAAGCAGGTCAAATCTGAATTCTCAGTCCACCTTAGAAATTACATCATGCCCACAATAATAATCTGTTAACATTTATTGACTATTTACTATGTGCCAAACCCTCCTCTAACTACATTTTACATAAATAACTCACCTAATCCTCACCAAAAAAAAAAAAAAAAAGCAAAACATATTAGTATTTTATGAGGTAGATACTCATATTATCTGCATTTTACATATGAAAAAACTGAGATCACACAGTTAATGAGTGATAACACCAGGGGATTTATACCTAGATGGCCCAGCTCCAGAACTCATGTTCTTAATTCTGTCTCATGCTGACTTTCTAATTCTTGCTCATGATCAATAATCACTTTGCTAAGCCCTTGAGGGAGAAATATGCACAGGACAATGCCCAGAAAATCAAAGGCAAAGTAGCCCTTGATTTCATGAGCTGAGACTTGGGTTGAAGCTTCCAATGCAGAGATCTCTGGCAAGATGAGCAGAGCAATGTCTTTTTCCCCAAGATAAGCTTAAACACTTCTAACCTGGACAAGACTCAAGAGGTCTGTTCTATTTTAACGCTAAAGCTGTATTTCAGATCTTAACAGCCTGAAGTAAGGTCAGCTCCCTCTCACAGAATGGGCTGAGTCCTTACTCTACATTCTGGACTGTAGGGAGGAAGAACTGATAGCTTGCAGAGGGATTGGAATGTGGCCAGTGAGGAGTTTTGATCCAGCTGAAAAAACATCAGCGAAGAAGGCCAACATCAGTTGTTTGAGGATCCCATCCCAGAATTATTTAAACTGTGTCATGGGCAACTCTGCTGGGACAACTAAGACTAAGAAGACTCCGAAGTCAGTGTCCCGGAACTTTAATTCGAAGCTGGTATGAGAGAAAACCTTGCAGTTGAGTGTCCTGAAGTTTCAACTTTGACTCTGTGAATCTCCCCTTATTGCAGTCATACATGAGGTCAAGGTGGCTTCAGATGTAGGAACCAGAGAGCTGAGGGGAAGACACTAAAAATAGTTAATGGCAAATGTGTTTAACTTCAAATGGGGACATCTTAGAGTAACCTTATGGTAAATGAGGAAGTAAAGAGGTGAAGTTATTAGCCAATCCCCCACTGACTGGGGGTGATGTATTCTTTACCCACTGCTATTGGGACACTCTGATGGCAATCTCTTTTATTCCTCCACTTTAACCATTGCATTCGATGTGAAAACATTTGTATTAGGGCCTCTGGGGCAATGAGATGTCCTATTCTTCTTCTCAGTGACCACAGTACAGCAACACTTAGGCTCAAGGTCTGTCTTTGCCTTTCTGCTCTGTGCAACATCGAACATGTTCCTTACCCTCTCTGAGCTCCAGGTTCCCATCTGTAAAGCTAAGAATGATAATAGTGATGGTACCTAATTCAGTAGGTGATTATGAGGATTAAATGAAAGAGGTGGTGTAAAATGTTCAGCATCTCATGGTTTCTAATGTATTATTCTTTTGAAGCTGGGAAAGCGCTATTGAGACAACTCTCAATTCACACCCACTCAGATATTTTAATTACCCCCAGATCTGCCTGTTTAGCCCATGAGGGAGCTTCGATCCTCTCCCTACTAATGGCTGTCAGTCAAGCAGCCCCCTTACATTGCAACCTTTTCCACAGTAGCCAGTGGGGCACAGAGGGTGGACAGGAGCATGTGGCCCAGTGGAAAGGACAGACATGGGGTGACTGGCAGGCAATCCAGAGGAGAGGGAGTCAGAGCTGAAGATTCTGGGGGAGAGTACAGGCTGCAATGCTCATACTGTCCCAGCAAATTTCAAGTTCTGGGACTCTTGTTCCTAGAGAGTTTTCAAAAAGAAAAAGGAGAGAGAGAGAGAAACAAAAAGAGAGAGAAGTATGATTTTACTGACTTCAAAAGCACTGACCTTTCAATCTGTTCTTCCAAAGAGAAAATGGTTTGTGTTTCACAGTCTCACTGGAGTCAATGATCCTGAATACATTTCTTGAAACAGACTCTCATAAATCTATACATGTACAAGTTAAAAAGATAATGAAGCGCTCTGATTCTGGGATCCAACAGTCCTCAACAATTAAAACACCTAAAATGCATTCATCTTAAGCTCTTCTCTTTTGGGACCCGAAGACCTTTTCTTCCATTCTCACTCATCCTCATTATAACTCAATCAAACTAATACTCAGTGAGCATACTCTTTTGTCCAGACCTAAGAAAGCCCTGTAGAGAATACAAAATAAATAAAAGAATGAGGCCCCTACTCTCAAAGAACTTAGACCAGGAACAAGGCAAATTCAATTACTTAGCCTACCAATATTGTCAGGTGCTACAGATATAACCGTGACCTAGATAGACACATTCCTTTACTATATGGAGTTTACAATCCAAAAAGCTATTGAAAATAGGTAGTGAGCAAACTTAGAGCTAAACTCTAGGTCCCAGATAAGTGGTAAGGACAGAAAAGAGGCCAGTACTTTTCACTCATTTGAGTGCCTTCTGTGAACTAACAATATCAATGCTACTTTGCATGCATTTTGCATTATTTAATTCTACAAGGAAGGGATAGATTTTGTGTGACTTTGTGAGGGAATTAACTGGCTGACCCAAGGTCACATAGACAGCTGATGACAGAACTGGGATTGGAACCCAGGTCTGACCCCAAGGGTGTGTAATTTCAGCTATTGTAGAACTGCTATAGTACAAAGACACGCTGAAGATGCTGGATCCAAGGCCTAAAGAATGGATTGGCTGTCAGATCTGTGGTGCCTACTAAAGCCAGTTCCCCATTTGATTCTGAAGTTCACAGAAACAGACATGAATTATCACAGATTGAGCACATATGCTGTTCTTTCCCACCCTGAGGGCAAAGCCTTCTGCTTTAGAGAATCCCTTTTCCCTACTCTCTATTGAGTGAGGTGGAAGATTTCCCCCATTTGTTTCTGGGAAGAGCTGGTATTAGTTTCCTATGGCTGATACAACAAATTAGTACAAACTTGGTGACTGAACATGGTAGAAATGTGTTATCTGCAACTTCTGGAAATCAAAAGTCCAAAATTAAGATGTTAGCAGGGTCATACTCCCTCTGAAGGCTCTGGAGGCGGATTTTTTTTTCCTGCCTCTTCCAATGTATTGTGGGTCCTGGAATTTCCTGGCTTGTGGCAACATGACTCTAACCCCTGTTTGTCTTGATGCAGCCTTCATCTCCCTATCTATGAGTTCTCTCCTCTTATAAGGATACCAGTCACCAGATGTATGGGCCTACCCTAAACCCAGGATGATCTCACCTTAATTAAATATATCTGCAAAGATCCTAGTTCCGAGAAAGGTCGTATTTTTAGATTCTGGATGGATATCAATTTGGTGAAGCTACCATTCAACCAACTATGAAACCCCATTATCTTTTTCTTTGTTTTGTATAAAAAGAGCAACGTTGGTCAACTCACCAATTGTCTTTTCTAAACATCATATTAGTTATGATGATGATGTGAGGTTCATAGGAACAAAGTGGAATGGGAGCTGAGATATATTGCTTTTATTCTTAACTTCATCATTTACCAACTACATGACCTTGGATAATGTATTTCACATTTCTCCGGTAAGAAAATGGAGGCTTAGGCTTAGGCTTAGGCCAGGCACAATGGCTCATGCTTGTAATCCCAGCACTTTGGGAGGCCAAGGAGGGTGGATCACCTGAGGTCAGGAGTTTGAGACCAGGCTGACCAACATGATGAAATTCCATCTCTACTAAAAATACAAACATTAGCTGGGCGCCATGGCAGGCACCTGTAATCTCAGCTACCAGGGAGGTTGAGACAGGAGAATCACTTGAACCCAGGAGATGGAGGTTGCAGTGAGCTGAGATCACCTCATTGCACTCCAGCCTGGTCAATAGAGTGAGACTCCAAGGGAGGGAGAAAGGGAGGGAGGAAGGAAGGAAGAGAGGAAGGAAGAGAGGGAAGGAGGAAAGGAAGAGAGGGAAGGAGGAAAGGAGGGAGAAAAGGAGGGAGAAAAGGAGGGAGAAAAGGAGGGAGAAAAGGAGGGAGGGAAGGAGGGAGGGAAGGAGGGAGGGAAGGAGGGAGGGAAGGAGGGAGGGAAGGAGAAAAGGAGGGAGGGAAGGAGGGAGGGAAGGAGGGAGGGAGGGAAGGAGGGAGGGAAGGAGGGAGGGAGGGAAGGAGGGAGGGAAGGAGGAAGGGAGGGAGGGAAGGAGGGAAGGAGGGAGGAACAGAGGAAGGGAGAGACGGAGGAAGGGAGAGAGGGGGGAGGGAGGGATGGAGGAAGGGAGGGAGGAAGGGAGGGAGGAAGGGAGGGAGGGAGGGAGGAAGGGAGGGAGGGAGAGAGGGAGACAGGGAGGGAGAGAGAGAGGGAGAGAGGGAGACAGGGAGGGAGGGAGAGAGAGAGGGAGGGAGGGAGAGAGGGAGAGAGAGAGGGAGAGAGGGAGAGAGGGAGACAGAGAGGGAGGGAGAG